>NC_041381.1:116501973-116537931 GCF_002162155.2 Triticum dicoccoides
TTGTATCGCTCTCACACAACCCCGCGTAGGTGGTGTATGTATACAAGAAGAGAATAGGTGCACCGTGCACGTACTCACGCTTCGTGCCTAGCCACACCCGCGCGGGTACACGGTGGAGCTCATTTCTTTACGAAATGGCAGCCCACGTGCTAATTTGAATGCCTGTAGCGGTTGTTTACCTAGGGAGGTCGTGTACCACGCCTGCACGAAACAAAGTTCGACTTGACGCGTTGCCGCATTATTTTTAAATAAAGTTATAGCGCTCAATGGCACGTACATAGAATATAAAATGATTTTTATGGAGAAAAAGGTAGTCCGCTCACTATATACAATCGAGCCTTGCGGGCCTGGTTTGTCGCTCTTCAGAGTATCTCACACAAGGCTGTGGTGGCCTCTCTCTCTCTCTCACCATTGGTCACTGATCCGGCCGCATCCCGTCCGCCGGGGGAAAGGGAGTGCGATGGCCTCTCTCTCTCTCACCGTTGGTCACTGATCCGGCTGCATCCCGTCCGCCGGGGGAAAGGAAGGAAGTGCATCATTTCTCCGTTTGACGGCGTCGAGGCAGCACGTCCTGATCTGCGGTACACGCCGTTCTCTCTGACCAAGCTCCGGCGTGGCAGGGCCTATGCCACCTGCTCGCAGATTCCGCCCGCCGCCACTCACCTAGTTACATCCCGATGACCTCCAGGTATCCCCTCCGGCCTTGCTCCACTGCCCTTCTTCCCACGTCGCTGCATGTGGATTTTCCATAGTTCTTTGCCCAAAACGTAGCTCGTCCAGCGTACTTTCCATATTGCATTCTCGTCCTCACACCGTTTTAGACAAACACAACCGTGTTGCTATCTTCCCTTAGGGCAAGTAATATGCTTCTTTTTTGTCGTCGCATGTGTCATCAACTGTTATTGGCCAGTAATTGTTTCCTTTCTACCTCTTTTTTGCCAACAGGGCTATCCATTTCACCTCGTTGCTATTCCGACCGTTTGGTGAACTGCACAAATCACTTTTTTCTTAAGAGTGTTTTGTGCAGTTGTACTAAAATGTCACATGGGCAACGTCTCTACATTTCAGTGCGACTGCACAAAGGGAGATTGGTTTTGCTCTATCCTCCGCATCCAACTCCGAGCCTAATCTTCTCCAACTAGTTAGTCTTAAGAGAGACTGCAAAGGTGACCGGCTTCTATTTATGTGTTTATTGTTTCATCAGCAGTCCTCTATTATCGTAATCACACTTAATATCTTTGCAACAGGGATGCTCAGCTCTATTTTAGTGGAACTACGCAAAATGATCGGAATGTTGCATGCTCCAGACAGCTACTTTTTTCCCAACATGCCTTGTTGATTTAGACAGAGCTGGGGGACGTTGCTATCAATGAAAGCATGGATCAATTTTAATTTAACACCTTCTCACAACTCTGTCTTCAGTTGTGATGTAATTATTAGCTCTGATCTGCTAATAATTGACATGCATTAGCAAAGAAGTTAGTTTTTTATTGTTTTCGAAAGAGCATCGATGGCAAGACACATGAAACAGAAGCTGAAAGCTCACACCATTGTACAATTTCATGTCTCGCTGGAAAATTATTTGTATAGTACATCAATTATGTAAACAAATGATGGAAGCTTGATAGCATTGCCGGAAGCCTCTTCATCATCTGGGTCCATGTGCCATGCACAAAATTATACTCCTTCTTTCCTAAATATTTGTCTTTTTACAAATTTCAAACGGGCATATTTTAGAGTGTAGATTCACTCATTTTGCTTCGTATGTGTACTCCCTCTGTTCCTAAATATTCTATTCGTCTTTCTAGAGATTTCAACAAGTGACTACATACGGAGCAAAATGAGAGAATCTACAGTCTAAAATATGTATATACATCTGTATGTGCCAGTCCATTTGAAATCTCTAAAAAGACAAATATTTGAGTAGTCACTCGTTGAAATCTCTAGAAAGACAAATATACTCCGTAGTATATTTAAGAACTGAGGGGGTAGTGCACAACCGCATGGGAGACTCAGCCCGGTCGTTGCGCTGCATTAATAGTGAGTAATGAGCAGTCAAATCGTAAGCCCCACCTTTCCCACTATAAGTTGCTCTGAAGAAGCAACCATCAATACGCTCTTCTTTGAGTCCTCTCATACTACTCCATCCATCACTGTTTATACATCGCGCTTCAGAAAAAAGAAAAAAGGTCTATGGGATCAAGGCGACTAGCGATCGGCCTGAAAAATAGCATTGGTAGTTATAGCACGACGTCTATTACTAGAGGGAATAATGCGTACACACATGCATGCAGTGCTTCCACCCCGGGTACACACATGCATGCACTTACTCCACTCCGTAGTTACATGGAGAGAAAATTGTGGACTTGATTGCGGTTACCACGCCCGAATTAATTGAGCATTAAACCAAACGCATCTAAAGTCTCTCTGGTGGTGGAAATGCATTGAGAGAAATGCATCATAATGAAGCACGCCCTGTAAACTGTGACGGAGGGAGGAGTAGTATGAAGGTTCAAAACCAAGTACGCGTATGGCCAGTCGGTCAACGCACCTCCTCTTGACATATCACTGACATGTGGGACATGAGTGTGAGCAAACCGATCTCAATTGACGGCAAAGAGCCAACCCGCCGTTCCTTGAGAGAGACGAGGAGCGAGAACATACAGACGGGTTCGCATGGAGGCCAAGATATATTCGAGCATGGTTGGTTGATCGATATCATTCATTACATGTTGGGCTGCCGTTTTCCGCCCTTCTCCGGAATAAACGTGTACTTTATCAGAGATAAAAAGAAATAAGAGTACAAACGCTCCACCATGCGGTTCTAGTAGTAGTACTACTCGTACTACTGCGCTTGGCTCTTCGCCTCTTCGTGAAGTCGAATAATGATGGTACTTCGCATGTTGGGTACTACAGTGTATGCCTCTGACAATCTGACACCGAATGGATTGATGCATGTCCACCGAGGGTAGGTTGCATTAGTCAAAAGGCATAAGCGAGCTTCACCTTGTCCTGCAAGCTTCTCCTCGTTCTGCGAGTTGACGGGACACACCAAAAAGTAGTGCTAGTCCATACTCCCTCCTTTCCGGTTAATATGGCTTAAACTTTTTTATGGGTAAATGAGAGAGCTTTATTCATATATAAGCATTCTTAGGACGATCAGCCAAGACACTGGTCACTACGAAGCGAGGTACCCCGCAAAAAAGAAGTAGGAAGCGAGGTGTTTCATCAAGCCAGCTCTCGGCCACATTCAAAGTGCAGCAAGCATGGTTCGCACGAAGATGCGCCGCAAGGTTTGCTGACCTATTTACATGCTGAATAACAAAAAAAGAGGAAACATTACCGAGCGCTACTATTTGTAACAGGATATGAGCCAGAATTAAGCGAGAATTATGGCGAGTGTTCCATGCAATCAACTTCCATTATCAAATGCGAGAACCCTTGAAGAGAACCAAATGTGTTGAAGATTGCTTTATCACATTTTAAAATTATAATAAGAGTGCAGACGCTCCTCCATCCGGTTCCTAGTACTAGTATAGTACGTACCTTTATAGACTATATTAGTAAACTTTGCGCTTGGCTGTTCGCCTATTCGGGAAGTCGAACAATAGTAGCACTAGTAGTATAGTGTATGCTTCTGGCAATCTGACACCGAATTAAGTGTTGCACGTCCACCGCCTGAGCGAGGGAGAGCTTGCATTAGTCAAAAGTTTCTCCTTGTCCTGCGAGCCACCGCGCGCAAGTAATGCTAGTCCATACTGCCCCCTCTCCGGTTAATATGGATTAATTTCAAACGAGATAAATACACTGTCTGTCACTGTATATTTGTAAAAATACGGTTAGTGTACTTCATAATACGCTCATTGCACTCAATATATATATTTTTCGGTGTTTATACTGTTACTAGCTCACCCTGACTGAGTATGTCTGTGCATGCACATGTAGGTTGAGCACTTAGTGTGACCGTGTGTGTTCCGTCGTGTGCTCAGACATGCATGCATTAGGGCATCGCGCGCGTTTGTGCGTCCATGTGTACGTGTGACTGTTGCATACACGCAGGGGGAGTATGTGTAGGGGCCACTAAGGAGCAGTCAAATCACATAGTAAGTTAGTCGGAAGAAGCAACCATCATTTCACTCTTGAATGACACATATGCAATATAAAATGGTTGATATGGAGAGAAAAAGAAAACCACTATATATATACACTAGCAGGAGCCTAAGCTACAAGCCTGCTTGCTAAGATTGCTCTCTTCGCAAGCATAGAACGACGGGCCTGATCCCACAGCTGGGGGAAGGGAACAATGTTCTGCGTAGATGCGGTCGACATCGGCAAGGGAGAAAACCCACAGTCGGTGCGTCCCAATCGGGGGTCACCGTGGTATGGGCCGATGCCGCGTCCCAACCGCCCTTCTATCTACTGCCCGACGTCCCAGGTAGTCCATCTTCCTTTTGGAGCTAGCTTGCTCCACTGTCGTAGCTCCATGTCCATGTCGATCTTTCTCTACTTCTACCGGCTTCTACTTGTGATGAGTTTATGTCTCATGAACTAGTGCCAGTACTATTATTCTAATCACACTTCTTCAATATCTTTGCCATCAGGGATGCTCAGGTCGAGTTTAGTGGAACTGCACAAAAGCATCATATGATCCGAGGGTGCCAACCGTCTTTCCATCGACAGGTTCTACCTGGCCAGGGAATTAAATCATGTTTAGGGTTTAGGATTTAAGTCGTGGTGACCCCATCGGCGGTTTTTCTTTCGTACACGCTCTCACAACTTTTTTCTTTAGTTGTGAAGTAAATATTGGCTATGATCTGTGAATCATTGAGATGCCTCAGCATGCGTGTTAGTTTTCCTTTGTATTTGGTGGAATGTTGTAACGGGGCAACCTTGGAATAGGAATGAAAATGGAGTGGAAAGTTTCCGTTTTTCCGGAGAAAAAATGGAAACGAAGAGAAACCAACGTTTCATTTCGTTGGATCGCGCCATCGAGCAAAACCAACGTTTAAATCACGTCTGTCGTGTTCGTCTCTCACCCTCCTCCACGACTCGACCCCACACGGTCGCTCGGCATGCCACTCACCGCAAACTGAGTATACGATAACTTTCCCGCCTGCTTGTCGATGGATCGCGCCATGGAGTACTACTAGCACTACTGGAAGAGATTGACGAGTTGGGGGAGGACAACTAGCTGTAGCACAGACTCCCAAGAACTTTTTACATGCATGTTGTAGCCGGATATTGCGACCTTTGAACGCGGAGCAGCCGCGTGCACCCGGAAGCGGCGCGGGCGATGCTCTGTCGGCCGACGCGCCGCTTCATTGCCGGTGCCAGTGTGAGGCCGCGTCTGCTCTGGCCGGGCATGAATGTGGCACTGACCGTTTCGGGCGGGAAGCACGCGCAGGTGATGAAGAGGGTTTGGGTTGGTCAGGACCGGCCATAGCAGCGGTCCGGACGTGCGCAAACAAGAGATATTGTATGTTAATATTGCTACGTATATAATTAACAACGTAAATAATGTGCCAATTGGACAAATATGATTGGAGATGGAGATGGAAATGGAATTTTACGTAAACACGAATATGCATGTCTATGTCTATGTGTGTGTGCGCGACGACTCTCGCGACCTGGAAGCGGGGGCGTGTTTTTGATCGAGTTTTCTTTCTTGGTACGTTAGAAAATCAGTTTGTCTAATTCACATCTAGATGTTATTTAAGGATATCACATCTAAGCTCCCACAAGTATATAATGTAGCAACAAGAAACAAAGAAACTAGGACAAAAAAAATAGACCACAAACAGAGTGGACATCAACTTAGATGTGACATAACTATGTCACATCTAGATGTGTCCTAGACAGACCCTTAAAAAATTGTCCGCCAGTTTTCATTTCTTTTTTCCGAGAACGCGCGTATTCTATTTAAAACCACTGCTATGGAGAGATTTTTTTACTCCATTATAGCCTCTTATTTGATAGAGTTTCTCGCGTCTTGCTCTCTCACCCTCTCCATATCAAAACAAGATGACAGTGTCCAGTCTATCTCTCTCCTCACCGGTGGTCACAGATCCGGCCGAATCCCGTCCGATGCGCGAGGTGAGGAGGTGCAGCGTTGACGTTGTCGCTGTCGGTGATGGAGGGAGCCGATGCGCACCGTCCTCTCGGAGCCGGCGCTGGCGCGGACAAAGATCCTCCGCGCCCTTGTTCGCTGCCGTCGTGTGGGCAGATCCCGCCCGCCCGCCTAAACGACATCTCGCCCACCTGAGGTATAACTTCTTGTACTGGTTTAGCTCCCCAGGTCGCTGCGTGCGGGTTTTCTTCTATGCGACTACTCCACAGCTCCCCATGCATTGTAGCTAGGGTTCGTCAGCTAGTCCAACATCACCTACTAGTACTATTATAGAGGAAATGCCACTCGAAAAGTTGTCCTGATTTATGCCTCGGTGGAGGTATACATGTTGTTTCGACAAAAAGTACATGGTGGTTGTGCGGTCATTGTCCATATGGTGGTAGTACTATCACTGGTTAAATGAAGAAATGCTTTTTTTCTCGGGTATCCTGGTTTAGTTCCCATCAAGATATAATTATGATGCTTCTGTTTGTTGGTGTACTTTTCATTAACCCTTTTTTATATTTTTGGAAATAGCGATGCGTGTCTCCATACCCGGGCATGTCTTCCTCAATTTTAGTGGAACTGCACAAAATTGGATGGCCATTGTTGTTCCGCCTCACTGTCCTCTGCCACGTGGTTCTTCCTTCCTCGAGCTTGATTACTGAGAAGAAACAGACCACAATGAGGATTTGTCGAACTTCATAGGTGCCTCACCCAAACTTGATGCCAAATGGATGATGCATCACCACGATGACCTATCGATGCTCATGGTCGTGCCTCATGGTTGCGTCGGCTGGTGAAGCTGATCGATTTTCAATGAAAAACAAGCTGTCTTCCATCAGTTCTCATTGCTTGTTACGCACAAAGATGATATCCTTCATCAGTTCACCTTGGTTGCGTTGGAGACGCAGTCGTCTTTCATGTTGGTGCAATTTTATCACACAATTGGCTATGAACCAAATGTTTCCTCGAAGAAGGATCGACGTTGGTACTAAGAGCATAAGTTTTGTATTGATTTCTAAGCCTTCTCACAACTTCGTCTCCAGCTCCCCTGTAATTTTATTTGTCTAGCTATTAACTTTGATTTAAAAAATGGTGTGGACTAAAAACCCGGATGGACGTAGTAGCCCTCCATTTTTATTTACTCCGCATATTCGATTTGACTGAAGTCAAACTTTGTAATACTCTCAAACCTTTCCGATAATTGAAATTAAAATTCTTTATTTGTACACACTCTCACACGTTTCCGATAACTTGGCGCATGTGTGGTTGTTCACTTAAGGGAGGGTAGTGTACCACACGTGAAGGACAAGAAGTGCGACCAGGACGCGTGGGCGTGGATCGTTAGTTCATCGGAAGTAGTACTAGTTTTCTTCATTGTACATTAAATAAAGAGTTTTGTTTCATACTTACACAATTTAAAACGATTGTTATGGAGAGAATAAGAAAACCACTCCACTATATATTAGTCGTATACACATGAGAGTACTATATGGACACAACTTCATTGACTTAGTGCACCTGCCTTTGGGTTTATGACAGGTGGGCCCAAAATGTGGTTGGCTCACCTGTCATACAACCAAAAGCAGATGGAGTGAAGGCACCAGAGCTCAGTCCGTACCACATTAGTATATATATAAGCGGGAGTGATGTAGGGTGGAACCCTATGGGGAGATCTTTCACGAATTGGAGGGGGAATCCCCCAAGAACAAGATGAACAAGAGAGGGAAAACAAGAGGAACACTCAAGAACGAGTCAAATCACACATCCACTAGACAATCAAACACATAAGATCCACAAGGTACATGAACAACAAATGGAAATAAGATACATGGTAGAGTTCATCCCAAATCCTATGAAGGAGATGAGGGCTTCATGATCCTATGATTGTGATCCTTCCCCAAGGAGGAGGTCTTGAGCTAGGTCACTCCAAGAGGAGGTCTTGATCTCCTAGTGGAGTGGATCCATGGAGCAAAGCTCACAAATGTGTATCAACTACTGTGCTTACCCTGACATATGGTATAGGTACGGAATATATAGGCATGGGGACGAAGTGGAGGAAGAGGAGGCCCAAACAGCAATCACAGCCGTCCATCCTGTAGGGCCCGTGCGCACGGGGTAAGTTGGGCCCGTGCGCACGGGGGTCCCATGGGCACGGTACAGGACCATGCGCAGGGTGTGCTCCAGCACCCGCTCTCTGAGTAGCCCGTGCGCACAGGGTCGCCTGGGACTTCCTGTCCAGCTCCTGTTGGGTTCCATCTTCTTCCTTGTGGCCTTGGGGTCCTTCTCCTTGGCCTCCGGGAAGCTCCTTAGCTACTTGGCGGCGGTCGTCCTCTTACCTGAAGATGCACAATGTTCTGTGGTGAGGTAGCAGCCAAGTCCTATGGATATTCATGTAAATCTTGAAGAGGAGCGGGTTCACCTTATGTCCGGTAGGTCCACTTGGGGCTTGATGTGCAATGAAGGTGTACATGGAGATGAACGTGGGATGCTCCATAGGTCGTAAACCGTATCGCCATGTACACGGTAGGCATGGTTGTACCATAGGTCGATGTCATGGCACTCCTCAACTTGAAGGTCCATAGGGTCCATCTCCAATGCCGATCCTCCATCCAATAGATGTATCATGTACACAACAAGAAGGAAACAACAATGAAAGAATGGCCCATCCAATATGCATATTTTAAGATGGCTCAAAGGGAAGGAGTTCACCTTTAGGAGATTCTCACAAATGTTGGTGTTGCACATCATGTACGCCTTCACATAACCAAAATGTGTCTTTATGGTACCGCCTTGTGAATCCTTCAAAATGAAAGAACATGAGAACCACTTGGAAAAATAAATGAGGTTAGTGAAAAAGCAAGACCTATCATTCGAGGGGCGAGATACCCAACAAGTGTATGCATCATGCTCATCATAAGAAAGGACAAGGGAGCATTTCATAGTATGTAGGCATATGATGCTAGAACAACCAAATACAATAGGCTCAATCAAACAAGCATGCTTCACAAGTAAAGTGTCCAAGTCTCCAAGATCAATAAGCATAGTTTGGTTGCACTCAATACAAGTGGATATGAAAGAGGCAATTAATGGACACAAGAGACAATGACCAAGATATATCATGTGAGAGGCATGAGCATATATGTCATCAACCCAAGAAAGCAAGTAATAGTGGAACATGGGTGATGCAACATGGCTAGCTATCATAGCGATCAAGTCAAGTATGCTAGTAGTGCGAAGATGCAACATACTAGAAGGAATCATGGCAAACATGTCATTGGTGCAAATAGTGGGCATGAATAATTCACATGTCATAGCACAAGCATGAAAGCAAGATATGAGGACAATAGCATGGGGCACATGATAAACATGGCAATAGCAACAAGGATCTCTACCAAGCATGCAAACACACATAGAAGTAGCATAATGATGAAACATGGGTAGATGCAAGCAAGGGTCACAATTGCATGGCAAAGGCATAGAAGCAAGCATAGCATGCAAAGTGAACACGGTAAAATGAGCATAATGTGACAAGTGGTAAATGTACATAGCCGTGTGAGAGCCAAGTAGAGGAGTTGCGCATAGTCCTTGCGCGAAGGGGACGGTGGTAGGATAGTCCACGGGATCCCAAGTCATCATTGCTCTCAAGAGCTCGTTTCGTCAACTCTTGGGATTGAGAGGTTGACGAGTATACATGATTACCTACTCAAAACAAAGACAAAGGGAAAATTATGTGTGTGTGGTAGATGTACACATCATCCATCATGATGCGCACGTGCATGTGTTGGTGAGCACAAAATAGCCAATGCTCAAATAAATGAGATGCGTGATATAGAAACATGTCATCCATCACGAGAGGTTTGTTATTATGTATAGCATAATGAAGACTCAAATTGTGTAATGCATCATGGGAAATATCTAAAGCATTGTTATTCGTGGAATGCATATGGTGTACACTATCATGGGAATCATGCAAAGCATGAAATGTATCAAGATCTCCTAATATGTATGAGGAAACTATGGGGGTCTCCTCATGAGCAATAGTGGAAACATCACATGGAGAATATTGACAACATTCAAAACAAAGCATATGTGGTTCAATGTGATCATGGCATGTCATAGTAGATGAATTGCGAAAATCATGTAAAGGAAGCATGGCAATATCATCACATGAAAAACAAAAGCCAATGACCATCATCTCGTCATCTATGCCATAAGTGCAAATGGGATTTATTTTAATGGGGCATGCATAGTTACTATGTTGAGATTGAAATGATGCAATATGGTTGATCTCACTCATAGCATATGACAAGTTGAATGGATTGTCAAACATGATGTGACCAATAGAATTTTCACAAGATATCCTATGAAGCATAGCATCACAACTAGGCAACTCAACATGCTCATCATCATATTCATCATAAATAGGTAAGTCAAGGCATGAAGGAGTTTCACTAGCATGAAGCATGGCAATAGGTGGGTCAACATCATGGGAGCAATTGATGTCAAGAGAGTCCACTAGTGGGACAAGAGAAGCACCATCACCTATGTTACCTTTGGAGTGTCGCTCATGTATTGTAGGTGAGGTGTTGAAGATCGTCTCGTTGTCATCTTCATCTTGATGGAACCATGTGGGGGGTGCATCTTCGTCCACCATGGCCATCGTATTGTCCATTGGAGGGATGGACTCGTCGAGGATAGGCATGTCGTCATGTAGGAGACCTAGCACCAAAGAAGAAAACACACTAGGAGTAGAGGTTAAGTCGTTAGAAATCATAGTGGCCTCACATGCCGTGTCAACTACCTCACTCACTAAGTGTTGTGGATCACTCACTCCCTCAAGGATGCTCTCACTCATATGGTTGGTGGAGTCACTCAAATGGCGCTCAACCTCACATAGGATATGTGGCATGCTCTCATGTGTGGGG
Organism: Triticum dicoccoides; assembly: GCF_002162155.2. Taxonomy (NCBI): domain Eukaryota; kingdom Viridiplantae; phylum Streptophyta; class Magnoliopsida; order Poales; family Poaceae; genus Triticum; species Triticum dicoccoides. The sequence continues at coordinate 116,513,011 of NC_041381.1, forward strand.
CTAGTGGTGGTCACACTCATCCTCTCATAGGAAATGCTCTCAATGTCACATATGGTGGAGTCACTCATGTCACTCATGTGGTGGTGGCTCTCCTCACATGACAAATGGGGCATCTCGACATATGTGGGTGTCGGAGAGATGTAGGTGCAAATGTCTCCATGCTCAACTCCTATCACCGTGGTCGAAGGGGATGGCCCTTGCTCGACCTTCATGTCGCCGTCTTGGTGTTGGAGGCCCATATGATGTGGCACCTCGTAGCTCGTCTCCATGACCGAAGGGAGTTTCCCATGCTCGGCCGTCGTCCTTGAGGGGCTTCCGAAGATGGAAGTGTCACCCTCGCTCGTAGGTCGTCGCCTTGGACTTGCGGAAGTCATTGTAGGCGTACTCGTGGGAAGTAGGTGAAGATGCCGTACGTCCAAAGGCGAAGATGCCTTGATAGCACTTGGCGAAGATGCCAAAGTGGTTGGTGTAGCCGTGGTGCCGTCTTGGTGGTGGTCGTCTCGCGGTCTTCTTTTGTGCTCTTGAAGCTTGGACTTGGCGTGAAGTAGGGCTTGTTGGGATTTGTGCACTTGCGCTTGTGTAGCATCTTCATGTTGATGATGTCGTTATTGTGCTTGAGCTCGTAGGAGATGTTGTTCGTCGTCGTCGTGCACATGATGCTTGGATGTGACTTGCCCTTCATGACGATGTTGATCACGAACGTGATGGTGGTCGCCATGTAGATGTGGATGAGGACGATTTGCCCTTGCATCATGGCCGTGCTTCGAAGACTTGTGGCTTGAATGTCGCCGCCTTGAAGATGACGAAGGGGAAGAAGACTTGATCAAGGTTCTAATCTCCTCCATCCTTGCATCTTGCTCTTCTTTATGTGCGGAAAGCTTCTTGTCGATGTAGTCCCTTTTCCTTGCTTCGGAGTGATGAATGTCGATGGAGATGTTCTCGATGCGCTCTCGCAATCTTGATTGTGCGCCTTGTATTTATCGTTGTAGATCGAAGATGGACGCTTTGGTGATGTAGTTGTTCACACCGTCGTTGTTGTCGTAGACCGGAGAGGAAATGCCTTGCCTATCCATCACAGGACTCGAGCAAAGGTGAGTAGGAAATGAGATAAACAATACCAAGCTACCTTTTCCCAAAGTTGAGGATGTATCTTGTATCACTCAATGTGAAATGAAAGAATAGTGGAATTGGTACCGGACTTGTTCACTCACACCTATCAAGTAAAGCTTATGGTAGAGCTCGATGAGGATAGTGGCACAAAAATTTGATACAAAATGTTAGCAAGAGTCAATAATGTTGGAAAAGATTCACAAATTCGCAAGTGAAACAAGTAGACCAATAGCAATATGGTACACGGAAACACACACACGGATAGATAAATGGGGTCGTGCAACCAAGGAATGAGCACAAAATGTGGAGTCCACGGAAAACGCTCGTGTTGCACAACTCAAGAGAGACGCTAGCACGATTGCTCAATCGGCGGATACGACACTTGTGCACAACCTATAAGATGCAAAATGGATAAACTTCTATCCCAAGTATGCTATGTATGAATGGTTCCCGGTGTTTCTCTCAAGATGATCCAAGATGATCATATATGACAATCTTATGTGCAATGGGGTATGATGCTATGGCACTTGCTTACAACCTTCTTTGCTCTCTTTCTTTTGCTTAAAAGCTTTATTCTTTTTTTTCTATGGCTAATTTGCATAATGCACAAACCAAGATAGCAATTGAGTATATGCGGGAACAAACTTGTGACACGAGATATGATACCAAGATATGCACTACGATGGTATGGTATGTATGATATGGGAAGTATGATCACTAATGTGCACAAGTAACGTTGCCGGCAATACTCAAATGGCTAGTCTCGATAGGCAAGTAACGCAAAATGGGCTAGGGGTTAACAATGCAATTGCAAGGGGAATATACAATGGTGTCGTCGAGGTTACCGTCCTTTGCGATGATGAGTAGCGGTGTTCTTGATGTAGATACCAAGATGATGTAGACCCGTCCCTAAGTAGCTGAAACACCTTAGGAAACGGTAAAAAACCGCAAACTCAAAATCTCAAATGACAAATGTCAAATGGTGGAAGTGGAAATGGCAATGTGGAAGTGGTGGTGGTTTGTGAAGAAGCAATCGTCCCTAAGTAGCCAAAACACCTTAGGAGACTCAAGTTACCGCTTAAACAACCAAAAATGCTATATGGAGCGAAACGGGTTAGGTTGCGGAAGACTATGGTGGTTTTGCGGATGATATGGTGGAAGGACTAGGCAAAGATGCCAAAATCTCAAAATTTTGATGGAGTCAAATGGTGTTGGAACCTATCTAGGTGGATGGGGGATGTCAATAGCTACTCAACAAGCTAAAGAACGCGAAAATCGGACTCCGGAAGTAGAAGTTATGGGCGAAATGGTGAAGTGTACGCGGCTGTTTCTGGTAGGGCTATGCGCACGGGGTCTAGGGCCCGTGGGCACGGGGTCCCGTGCGCACGGTACATGCACCGAGGGCACGGGGTCACCTGGGACACATGGGTTTGGCGGAATTCTTGGCGATTTGGGCTCCAAATGGATGGATCTCGTGGTTGGGGTTGAGGTGGGGGTAGGGGGTGGTATGGAGGACGAAGGGACAGCGGAAGAAACACACTGGAAGGCCCGTGCGCACGGGGTCTGACAGGCCCGTGTGCACGGGGGCCCGTGTGCATGGGGTCCTCGAGGAGCGGATGAACAGCTCCGGATCCGTGGGGAATTTCGAAATTGGGGTCAAATTTGAAGGATGGAAGGTAGGGGAAGATGGTAGAGGGGTGGATCTACTTGCTAAACACCAAATCCATGGACCAAATCCAACAAAATCTTATCAAGCCAACAAATCACAAAAAAAATTTGGGGCTATTTCTGGTGGGGATTTTCGGATTTAGAACGAAATCACACAAAACTAGGCTAGAAAACAAAGAGGGGGGCTCCAATTTCGTGATCAACCATGGCTCATGATACCATATGATGTAGGGTGGAACCCTATGGGGAGATCTTTCACGAATTGGAGGGGGAATCCCCCAAGAACAAGATGAACAAGAGAGGGAAAACAAGAGGAACACTCAAGAACGAGTCAAATCACACATCCACTAGACAATCAAACACATAAGATCCACAAGGTACATGAACAACAAAGGGAAATAAGATACATGATAGAGTTCATCCCAAATCCTATGAAGGAGATGAGGGCTTGATGATCCTATGATTGGGATCCTTCCCCAAGGAGGAGGTCTTGAGCTAGGTCACTCCAAGAGGAGGTCTTGATCTCCTAGTGGAGTGGATCCATGGAGCAAAGCTCACAAATGTGTATCAACTACTTTGCTTACCCTAACATATGGTCTAGGTACGGAATATATAGGCATGGGGACGAAGTGGAGGAAGAGGAGGCCCAAACAGTAGTCACAGCCGTCCATCCTGTAGGGCCCGTGTGCACGGGGTAAGTTGGGCCCGTGCGCACGGGGTCCCGTGGGCACAGTACAGGACCATGCGGACGGGGTGCTCCAGCGCCCGCTCTCTGAGTAGGCCGTGCGCATGGGGTCTCGGGGGCCCGTGCGCACGGGGTCGCCTAGGACTTCCTGTCCAGCTCCTGTTGGGTTCCATCTTCTTCCTTGTGGCCTTGGGGTCCTTCTCCTTGGCCTCCGGGAAGCTCCTTAGCTGCTTGGCGGCGGTCGTCCTTGTACCTTAAGATGCACAACATTCCATGGTGAGGTAGCAGCCAAGTCCTATGGATATTCATGTAAATCTTGAAGAGGAGCGGGTTCGCCTTATGTCCGGTAGGTCCACTTGGGGCTTGATGTGCTATGAAGGTGTACATGGAGATGAACATGGGATGCTCCGCATCAGGGAGCCTCAGCGCTTGTTCGCTAGGGTTTGCACTCTCCACACGCTCGCCGCAATACATATATGTTACACGCTGGAGGCTTAGCGTTCATTTGCTAGGGTTTGCTATATTCACAGTCTCTCACCCTCTCTTCACCAAATCTAAACAAGACTGCGTTGGCCTCTTGTCTCTCTCTCCCCCCTCACAGCTGGTGAAGGAGGCGTCCGTATCCCGTCGCACCGAGAAGGGTAGGAGGTGCAGCGTTAACTCTATCGCCTTCGGCGAGGGAGGCAATCCACTGCCGGCTGCGATGTTCTCTTTCACCCAGCGCCCGTGCGGGAGGGCCACCGACCCCTTCTTCCTCGCTGTCGTACGTAGTGTGGGCAAATCCGGCCTCCCACCGTACGCCTTGCCACATCCCGACGACCCTAAGGTATAAGTTTCTTTGAAACCGTCGTTGCTCTAGCTGCATGTGGATCTTTTTCAATCTGTAGTCGAATCTAGGTCTTGGTTCAAAGAGGAAAGAAAGGTGCGATGGGGTGGAGCATGAATCTAGGACGTGGTTCAATGAGGAAAGGAGGGAGGAAAAGTAGTATAGACTGGCTATCCAGCCGCTTTGTTGGTCGAAAAGGGAAAAAGGGGGTAACCCAGTACACACATCTGTAAGAAACCGATCTCTTTGTTGAAAAGGGAAAGAAACTGGGGGGGGGGTTGGGTAGTTTGTGCAGGACTAGATTTGCTGCCCTCACATAGGAAAAAAGTTCAAAGAGAACAAATATGGGACCAACACAGATATGCTGCTTGGCTACATACTCTGCATCACCCACTTATACGTGTGGACGCACATGGTGCTAGCATGTCCCATACAGCTATTTTGCTGTTGTTAATCTAAGAATGCCGCCGGAAAATTGAAGCAATGCCACTGTTAAAAGTAAATTACATTTTTTAACAAATGTTGTTTCAAGAGAGTGTCTCTGTTAATATGAATCAATGCAACCGTTTTAGAAATGCTACTTTCCTACTTTGTTTTCCATCCAAGATAAGTTAGATGCTTCTTTCTGTCACCCTTTGTTTCATCCTCCTTTATCGGCAAGTAATTGTTTCCTTTTTTACCTCTGTTAAAATAGGGCTATCGATTCAACTTGTTGCTATTGCGACATTTTGCTTCGCTACTCGAAACACTTATGTTTTAAGAGTGTTTTGTGCAGTTCAACTTGAATGTCACACCGGTGACTTTGCTTAATTTTGGTGGAACTGCACAAAAGGAGATCGAAATTTGTTTCCAGTGTTCCTGTTGAGTTGTTTCAAATCTTGGTCTCAACCACATGATATCTATTCAACTTGTTGCTATTGCGACATTTTGCTTCGCTACGCGAAACACTTTGCTTGATTTCAGTGCAACTACACAAAAGGAGATTGGATTTCCTATTCGTGTTAGCAGATTCGTATCTTATCCTGGTGTTCTCATGAAAGGTCAGTACAGGCCTTCATCCACATGATTGTGCAGTGTGCTTTGAGATGTTGTGCTACTTGTATTGGTACTGTTTTAAATAAATGTTGAATTGAAGCTATTGTATTGCTGTCTTTTCCCATTAAGTAGTGAACAAAAATGGGACCAACCCAGACATGATGCTTGTTCCTTTGTTACAACAAACTCTACATCACCCCCTTTATAAGTAGATGGAACCACATATTGTTGTTGCGCCCACTCTCCCCTGGAACTGTTTATGCTTTTCGTTAATCTAATGCCGCTAGTAAGATTAAGCAATGCCACTCTCAGAATTAATTAACTACTGAATCTTAGTTCAAAACTGCAACACTTGTTAGGAATGCTACTATCCTGCTTTGTAGTTCTTTCTAAATGTTTAACCAAGGTATTGTTAAGATAATGTCTCTTTAAAAATGAATCAGTTGCATTGTTTTAGGAATGGTACTTTTCTGCTTTGTCGTTCTTTATACATGTTGAACCAAGGCATTGTTAAGATAATGTCTCAGTCAATATGAATGAATCACACTGATGGAGAATTGCTACTCTCCTGCTTTGTTTCCCATTAAGACAAGTCATCAACCGTTATTTCTTAGTAATTGTTTCCCTTATACCTATTGTTGCTTACAGGGATATCAAAATTAAAGCTTGGTTTTATTCCGACTTTGATTTTAGTTGAACTGCACAAAAGGAGCCAATGTGTCCAAGGCAAACTTCTGCGTTACTGGGTCCAGTTGGCTGTTCCACTTTGCAGAAAGAAGTAGTCACTAGATGCGGTACATTACAGAAGGAATGACCGAGAAGCTTTACAGAGTATTATTAGACACCGGTGACATGACTAGTCTACAGAGACCATTGGCAATTTAACAACACGTGGAGTGCCCTGGGCAAAAATTGCCCAAACAAGTACAAGAAGCTAAGACAGGACACGATCATAGGCATTACATATTTTGAATGGGAAAAGCTTGTCAAAGTTTAATCATTGATGTTAGCAAGAAGACGTTAGTTTAATATATTGGAATTGGAAAACCTTGTCAAAATTTGCTCATTGATGTTAGCAAAAAGACGTTAGTTTAATATATTGGAATTGGAAAACCTTGTCAAAATTTGCTCATTGATGTTAGCCAGAAGACATGCATTTGATATTTTTGAGTGGGACGCCCTTGCTGCGAGCAGCGTCGAGTGTTTTTTCCTATTCCTGAGTTCAGTTTAGAAGTAAATAGTTACCCTGTTGAGATATTCCTTTGTTAAGAGTTTGTTCTGAATATTGTCTGTGTAATGCCAGGCCTTGTGTTTGATTGCAAAGTTGAGCTTGGAATGTTGTGGCATGCGGCATCACGAGCTTTTCACCGTGCCTCTTGAGAATAATGCTTCGTATTGTTTTGCATGTCGATCTAATGATAGTGATTTGCTTGTTAAGAAGATCATCCTCTTCTGTTGTTTCCGTGCGTAAGAAGTTCATCGTCTGATGTTTCATTCATAGCCTATACGACATGTCGGGTAGGTTAGACGTGAAACCATATGATCTTCCGACCAACTCATGATATTAGGCCGTGATTGGATCGTCGTTTTCCAACCAAAACCGCTTGTTAAACTGACGCTTGTAAATTAAAGCAGATGGTCTCGGGCGAAGGCGCTTGGTTGGTCGATTTCGACTAGTAAAGTATCGGAAGTACTTCACACACGATAAAAACGCTAAACGACACTCGGACGATTGCTAATCCAGTCGTTAGCTGTTGTTTCAGCCTTGCCCATGGATGGCATGATACGCACGTCGTGCATGTATCGTCTGGTAATGTCGTCCATATAACAATGCTCGTAAAATATACATTGGTCTCTCAAATTAGACGCGTAACCCGCCGGTTTTACTTACAGACCTCGGGCCTTCCGATGACGAGTAAATTACACTTGTATGTTAATACAGGTTTGAAATAAACCAGAGCTCCCAAGCGCGGCCTTACTGTTTCATGCCGTCTCAGTTTCTCGAAGGTGCTCATAGGTGTCCGATGATCCTGGCTTCCTGAGTGAGCAGCGGGCGCTGTATCAGACCTCCGTAGGGCCCGCGAGGCCCTCTCCGTTGTCCTTCGAGTTGTTGCGCTCGCCGTTGCACCGAGCATTGTTAACATGGTGAACGAACATGAGGATTCAGGAGATGACTTTATTTTGACTGGAGGACACTAGGGACCCACTAGGGCCATAGCCGTACGTATGCAAGTGCCTCCTTATTATGTACAACTATTTTTTTTGCTTTCTCCTGGTTTCCTGACATCACGGTCCCACACCATTGTCAACCTATGTTGTCAATATAAATGAGAGAATTGCACAAGGTGCGGCCGACAGCTGGGACCAAGCAGCTCGAGTAGTATTTGTGTTTTTGAGGCGTGAGCACTGCAGAGTTTTTCTTGGCGATGATTTCGTTGTTGTTCAGAGGAGAGCAGGATATTAACTGGGCGTTTGTGGCCCGTCTAGCCCAGGCCAGATATCCAGCCCAGATACTACTTTTTTCAAGATGAAAATGGCTAGCCCAGCTATACGTCTTTTGGAGGAATACCCAGGCAAGGTCAACTTGTTATTCTCCGCCCCGCTGGGCTGCAAATCTTTCCAAGGAGGGATGCATTAGGCTTAAAAGGAAAATGGGTGAGGGAGTCCTGGACTAGGGGGTGTCCGGATAGCCGAACTATCATCGTTGGCCGGACTCCAAGATTATGAAGACACAAGATTGAAGACTTCGTCCCGTGTTCGGATGGGACTTTCCTTGGCGTGTAAGGCAAGCTTGGCAATACGGATATGTAGATATCCTACCATTGTAACCGACTCTGTGTAACCCTAGCCCTCTCCAGTGTCTATATAAACCGGAGGGTTTTAGTCCATAGGACGAACAATAATCATACCATAGGCTAGCTTCTAGGGTTTAGCCTCCTTGATCTCGTGGTAGATCTACTCTTGTACTACCCATATCATCAATATCAATCAAGCAGGAGTAGGGTTTTACCTCCATCGAGAGGGCCCGAACCTGGGTAAAAACATCGTGTCCCTTGTCTCCTGTTACCATCCGCCTAGACGCACAGTTCGGGACCCCCTACCCGAGATCCGCCGGTTTTGACACCGACACTGGTGCTTTCATTGAGAGTTCCTCTGTGCCGTCGCGATCAGGAAGGATGCCTCTTCCCGTCTTTAAAGACGGTACCGTTGCCAAAGGAGCTTTGGCCTCCGGCCAAACTATCCGGCTAGGTGGTTTTCTTATGACCGCCTGTTTGGCCGCTGCTCCGACAATGACCTCTCGGGTCATCAAAAGCGATCTTCACGTCAACTCGGAACTCGCCGAGCAGCTAGATCCGATGGAGCTCTCCTCCGTAAACAAGCTCTTGGATCGCATCGCCGCCTTGGGAGTCGCTACAGACTATGATCAGATTGGGCTTAAAACCGATCTGAGAGAGATCAACTCTCCCCAGGCTACCCACCACGTCGCTGTGGTAGAGTAACAACACGGCGACTCTTCTTCTATATTAAAAACCAGTTATGCTCGGGTTCCTGATCCCTCCATGCCGGATTCCCGCGGAGGGACGGACGTCAATCAAGTACTAAACCTAAAGTTAGGCAGCGGACCAGATTCGTTGGAAAACATCCAGCAATCCAAGCTTCCAAATCCAGAAACTTTTCGGCCCTTGAGCCTCCGATTGGGCGGGGTTCCGAATTTAATTCCACCTGCCCACCCAAATACAAGCGATCTATCTCAAATCCGGCAAGACCCTGCTGAAACAGTACACCATTACTAGGCCAGATTCCTCCTGGTTATGGACAGGATAAAGGACTGCCGTGAGGAAAGCGCCATCTCAATTTTCTGCAACAATTGCACGGACAAGGGAATCATGAACGCCATAAGTCGTCGTGAAATTACAAGCTTCGCTGACCTAGCGTCAATAGTACGAAAGTACTGCGCGATGGAGAGCACCTGGAAAACCGAAACCAAGTTTTGGGACAATCCGGCTCCGAACACAACCCCAGTCCGAAATAAAAGGGCGCATCATGCTCAGGCACCTGGAACAAAAACCAAAAAGCAAAAAAAAACCTAAAGGGCACGGAACTATACTGGAGGGATGGCTCAGCGGACCCTGTAAAATCCATAGTGCAGAGGGCACCACTCCAACACACAGCCTTCGAGCATGTTGGATACTACGGCAGGTGGCCAAAAGTGGCGAAGAGCTCCTAGCACCAGAAAACTACCCCAACAGTACCAGTACGGTATCAACAGTCTTCGAGACTTTCGCATCAAATAATATGCGGAAACGAACACTCCGCAGCCTCGCCGAAGTCTACCAAGTAGCAACAATAAATCCATGGAGCGACACGGCTATCACCTTCAACGCCAGCGACGAACCTAAATTCCGAACAGCCCGAGCACCAGCCACATTGGTCCTCAGTCCAATAGTGGACGGTTGTCGTCTTACTAAGGTACTCATGGATGGCGGCAGCGGATTAAACCTCATCTACGAGGAAACCCTTCGAAAAATGGAAATAGACTGGAGTCGCATTGAGCGAAGCAGCACAACCTTTAGAGGAATAATCCCTAGTCAGGAAGCACGCTGCACAGGAAAAATTACACTGGATGTGGTGTTCGGCTCACCAGACAATTACAGGTCCGAGGAGGTCACGTTCCAAGTGGCCCCGTTCAGCAGCGGATATCACGCTTTATTAGGGCGAGAGGCATTCACAATTTTTTAAGCTATACCCCATTACGGGTACATGAAGCTCAAAATGCCTGGGCCCAATGGAATCATCACTCTTATCAGTGACCCGGACATAGCACTCCGCGCCGAAAATAAGACAGCTGCACTAGCCCTAGAGGCATTATCCGAAGCCCTAGCGGCAGAGGAACTCACTGCGCTGTGCTCCACGGTGAACAGGGATGATGTGATACTCGATAAGAGATCCAAGTCCACCTCTTTTAAGCCAGCGGATGAAATAGTCAAATTCCAAGTCCATCCAACGGACCCCACAAAGACGGCCTCCATCGGGACACAATTAAACCCTGATGTAGACACCGCACTACGAGAATTCCTTAGGGAAAATTGGGACATCTTTGCCTGGCACCCTTCAGACATACCAGGAATCCCACGCCGGTTGGCAGAACATAGCCTAAATATCCTAAAAGGATTCAAGCCAGTCAAACAGGCTCTTCGACGATTTTTCGAACCCAAAAGACAGGCAATGGGAGAGGAGCTAGCCAAACTATTAGAAGTCGGATTCATCAGAGACATAAAACATCCGGACTGGCTAGCAAACCTGGTAATGGTACCAAAGAAGGACAAATCCTGGCGCCTGTGTGTCAATTTTAAAGACCTTAACAAGGCTTGTCCAAAGGATCCTTTCCCCCTTCCCCGCATCGATCAAATCATCGATGCCACCGCAGGGCACGATTCATTGTGCTTCCTCGACGCTTACTCCGGCTACCACCAAATCAAGATGGCGGAGACAGACCAAGCCGCAACAGCATTCATTACACCATATGGACCATTCTGCTTCAACACAATGCCCTTTGGGCTCAAAAACGCCGGTGCAACATATCAGCGCATGATTCAGACATGTCTGGCAACCCAGATCGGCAAAACAGTGGAGGCATACGTAGATGATGTGGTCGTCAAGACCAAACACGTCGAAACTCTAGTAGACGATTTGAGGCTCACATTCGACAACCTCCGACATATGACATTAAGCTCAACCCAGAAAAATGCGTTTTCGGCGTACCAGCCGAAAAGCTCTTGGGCTTCATTGTATCCGGTAGAGGAATTGAAGCAAACCCAGCCAAGATCCGAGCTCTGTCACAGTTGGATATCCCAAAAGATCTCAAACAAATACAAAAATTGACTGGATGCGTGGCGGCTTTAAGCTGCTTCATCTCCCGCTTGGGAGAAAAGGCATTGCCCCTTTATCGCCTCCTCCGGCGCACCGAACACTTCGAATGGACGGATGCTGCCACGGCCGGACTCGAAGAAATAAAGGCCATATTGGCAACAAATCCGGTCCTGGCCGCGCTCAACTTGGGCGAACCAATGTTATTATACATCGCGGCAACACATCAGGTTGTAAGCGCGGTGCTCGTCGTCGAACGAGAAACAGAAGGACATAAATTCCCTCTCCAAATACCAGTGTACTACGTATCCACTGTCTTAACTCCATGCAAGTCCCGATATCCACATTATCAAAAGATAGCGTACGCGGTGTTCATGGCATCCCGGAAGTTGCGACACTACTTTCAAGAGTGTTCGATAACAGTAGCCTCCGAAGTACCTCTCAACGACATTATAAACAACCGCGACACGACGGGCAGGATTGCAAAATGGGCCATTGAGCTACTACCATTCGACATAACTTACAAACCACGGCGAGCTATAAAGTCGCAAGTTTTGGCTGACTTCATCGCTGAATGGACCGAAGCCGAACTCCCTAAAGAGTACGTCGCATACTCCAATTGGATCATGCACTTCGACGGCTCTAAAATGTTGGCCGGCTTGGGGGCTGGCGTCGTCTTGACGTCCCCAACCGGAGACACAGTCCAATATGTACTGCAGATAATGTACACAGACTCCAACAACGCAGCCGAATACGAGGCCCTTCTACATGGTCTTCAGATGGCAATCTCCATGGGCATTCAACGCCTAGAGGTCCGCGGGGATTCAAACCTCGCAATATCCCAAGTAAATGGAGACTTTGATGCCAAGGATCCGAAAATGGCGGCCTACCGTAACGCCATCTTAAAAATGTCAGCTCGGTTCGAAGGACTCGAATTCCACCATGTAGCCCGGGATAATAACCAGGCGGCCGACGTGTTGGCACGCATCGGCGCAAAATGCGACACCGTCCCTCCAAATATCTTCCTGGAGCGGCTCTTTAAGCCATCCGTAGTATGGGAAGAGGAGTTCGGAAACAACAATCCGGAACCAACCGCACCGCCCAACACCGAACATTCTGACACAATCGGTGGCTCAGCCAATGAAATAACACCTTCAGCCCACGAAATAATGGCAGTCATTGCCCCGTGGATGGAACCATTCCTAGCCTACTTAATTAGGCAGGAACTCCCCAAAGACCAAAATGAGGCCCGCTGCATAGTACGGCGATCTAAAGCCTACAAGGTCCATGAGGCAGAGCTTTATAAGAAAAGCACAACCGGAGTCCTTCAAAGGTGCATCTCCGAAGAGGAAGGGTGAAATCTTCTGGCTGAAATTCACACCGGACTCGGCGGGCACCACGCCGCCGTCTGGGCCCTTGTAGGCAAGGCCTTCCGTACAGGATTTTATTGGCCGACGGCCCGGCAGATGCTCAGGACTTAGTCCAACAATGCGTCGGTTGCCAGCTCGTTGCTAATCAAAGCCACATGCCACCCACCGCCCTCAAGACTATACCCATCACCTGGCCGTTCGCGGTCTGGGGGCTTGACATGGTTGGACCCCTTAAAGGGGGAACCCACAAGCAAAAGTACCTGTTGGTCATGGTGGACAAATTCACCAAATGGATAGAGGCCAAGCTAGTTAAAACGGCCGAATCCGGACCTGTGATAGACTTCATATCTGGGGTAGTACACCGTTATGGCGTCCCCCACAGCATCATCACTGATAATGGCACGAACTTCACGGTCGACGAGGTTAAACTCTGGTGCAAAAATATGGGCATCAAGCTCGACTACGCTTCAGTCTATCACCCTCAAACTAACGGTCAAGTCGAACGAGCAAATGGTCTAATCATGAATGGCATCAAACCCAGGTTAGTGTGGTCCCTTGCAGAATCTAACACGCACTGGGTAGAGGAGCTCGACTCCGTACTCTGGGGGCTGCGGACCACGCCAAACCGTACTAGCGGATTCACACCATTCTTTATGGTATATGGCGCAGAGACAGTTTTGCCCTGCGATATAATTCATGACTTACCTCGTGTGCGCATGTACGAGGAAAGAGAGGCCGAGTTGGATCGGCAGGACAGTTTGGACGCCTTAGAGGAGGAGCGCGACATGGCAAAAGCTCGTTCCGCATTCTATCAGCAGCAGGCTCGAAGATATCAAAGTAGAGAAGTATGGGCCAAAACTTACAATGTTGGCGAACTAGTTCTACGCCTGCCGGACAAGAAAAAGGACAAACTCAAGCCCAAATGGGAAGGTCCCTTCATCATCGACCAAGTCCTAACCGGCGGAGCATACCATCTACATAACGCATCTGACAACCGACTCGAGCCGAACCCATGGAACGCAGCCCGTCTCTGAAGATTCTACGCCTAGCGCCGGACTCAGAGTTCGTCCCCTTCTTCTGTCCACATTTTATACTTTAGTTGTCTTTTGTTTCTCTCCTTTTCCCTCCCTTTTTGGTAAAGCCTCTGAGGGCTGATCTGCGCGTTGTTCGCACACACTTGACGTGCTACTCGCACTCATGATACCTGGGGGCTTCTTTCACAGAAGCTTATTTATATGGGCTTCACGCCCAACACATGTGTCAAACTTCCGCATGTACCTTTTATTCACCATTATATGCATCGATATGACTTAAGTTTTGGCCAAGCTGGGTTGCCTGGCTCCTGTGCTTACCCCTACATTCCCGATTGTTCGGCTAGGAGGTAAAGGGAGCACCTCTGCGATTGTTACTGCCGGGTCAGCCGGATGTGTACCTCAGACTGGGTGAAGCTGAAAGCTAGCGTTCTTAAGGGAATATTCGGCCGGTGACTTGAAACATGATTTCTTACTTATTTATTTATCTGCCCCCAGATGCTTTTCTGCTCTTTTCGCAATTCGGACATGCACTTTAGGGCATGCCTCCCAGGGAAAGGAACCCCTAACGGAACTATTCTCCCTAGAAGATGTTTCTTACTAACCATGTAATATAACATAACTAGTTGGGCACTTGTCTGATAAAGCACTAATGACCCCTACGCCTGGTCTCCATGCATGCCCCGGTTTTTATATAATCGTGAGGGTATTCGGACACACTCTGGACTGTTGGGTCCCGAGGTTGAAGCGAAAACATTCGCAAAGACAAACGATCTACAATCCGGCTACAAGGCATTTTACATGTCATTTTAATTACATCGTCAAATTGACTGATTGTACTCCTCTTCAATCCCATCTAACAGGCTGTCTAGTTTACGGTCCCGTTGGGAATATTTTGCGGCCAACTCTACTTGGCCATACATTAGGCTCACAGGGATCTCCTTCCCATCGGGTCCCACAGGTCCGACCTTGGCCATGTGGTTTGGATCAGCCTTCGTGTACCGCGTCTTCACCATGGCCCAGGCCTCCCTGGCACCTTGATAGCAGGCCGATATCTTCCACAAACGGAAGCGCTGCCGTGCTCTCTGAAGCTTCTCAGCAAGCCCTCCAAGACCCTCGGGTAGGGAGACGGACGGCCATAAGGCCTGGACGACACCGCTCATCGCCTGCCGAACACGTTCGTGCAGTTGCAGCAGCTCGGGAAGAAGGTCACCCATGGAACCAGGCATTTCCTCCGCAGGACGACCTGTGAGCATACCTACAGACACATTTCTGTCAATCGACTTCATCGCCGAACTCTTCTTTTCAAAAGAGTTTGCTCAAGCACTTACTGTAAATGCCGCGATGAAGCCGCCGATTCTCCTTTACGGAGTCAGACAGCTGGACCCGAACATCTTTTAGTTCCTCGCCCAGCTGGGTTTTGGCATCTTGGAGTTTGTTCCTCTCCTGCTGCACCCTCATAAGCACCTTCTCGCCGGCCTTCAGCTGGCGCAGTAGATGTTGCTTGTCCGGATCTAGTCCGGCACCCTCTGCAATATTATTGTCAGACTTATGCACACGCCGCACTTCATAAACCACTTATCTTTTTGAAAGTATATATTACCAGAGGGGGTCTCGGTGGCTCCCCCCGCGGCGGCTAGTGCGGCCTCAAGTTGGGCCTTGCACTCTTGAAGCTCCTGGGACAGGTGGGCATTCTTCTCCGTAAGATCCTGCATAACAAATGATCCTTAAATCAGTTATTCTAACTATTTTAAGTCTCGAGGGCTACTGGCATATATAACAATTAAAATTTCTCACCTGTATGTCTTTCACATACTGCTCCGTGGCTCTGGTTAGACCATCTCGAGCGGCACGGAGGTGCGCGTCTCCCGCATTAAAGGCATTCAACGCCTCCGGGGAGAAACACGCGTCACGAAGACCTGTCTGGCGGCGCCTATGATTCATGGCGCTCTCCACCTCAGACCTGGTGGCGGACAACCTATCGGCATCCTCCGTTAGAGGAGCATCCGGCTCACGTCTTGTGTTCGCCTCCCCCTCTGGACCAGGCGTTGGAGCCTGGCTGGCGGAGGCTTGATTGGCAACCTCTCCGGGCACAGTCCGGCGAGCGCTCTTTCTCCTGGAAAAATCATGAGTGTTAGTATACCTCCCAGTAATCTTTTCCTTAAATATGGTGCTACGTCGTACCGTTGCGGCGACGTTTCAATTCGCGCTGCACTCCTCTTCCGCCTGCTGGGCCGAACTGACCCTTGTTGGTCAGCCGCCGCGGGTTCGGCTTCCCGCCCTAAAGGCACCTCCTGCAGGGCACCGTTGGTATATGGTGGTCAGAAATATGCATGGATGTGTAATAATGACAGGACTCCGGTCACAGTTACCTGGGAAGCCGGAGATAAACCGGGGTAGTCGGCCGTAATGGCGACCAAAGCATTGTCCATGCTAAGTTGATGGAACACCCCGTCGATCAGCTCCACCTCTATGTCCGGATCCTCTTCGGAGGCCGGATCAAGGGATCGTCCCGGATCCTCGGGTTGTGGAGTCTGGCTTTGTATGCCCTCCACGTCCCGACGCAGTTCTTGCGTCGAAATCACAAAGTAAGACACTTAACTTTGGAAGTATGAATCGGATAGACAAACGTCCGCCTACCCAGCTCTGAGGGTTATTCATGGAGAATCCATTCAATGGACTCACGCGGAGGAAGTCCTCCTTCTCCCCCTTGTACAAGCCGGACAGGATCTTCACCAGATCGGCAACCGATCCCGGCCCCTTGCGGCCATGAAGGGTGGCGTCATCCTCCCTGTTAAAATCCCACATGGGGTGGCCCCTGTATTGGAGCGGCTGCACCCCTCGCATGATGCACGTGGCCATGACTCCGATCATGGTCAATACGGAATGAGCCAGTAACCTTATCCGGCTCATCAGATACAGGACGTCCCTGTCATTCTCCCGTTGAGGGCTCCGCGGGTGCCAACTTAGGCCTTTCTTCAGAGGAGCGTTGCTGAACTCCGGGAGGCCGATCCGAACTGGGTCCGGCAGAGGGGCATCTTCCATATATAACCATTCCGAAGGTCAGTCTTCGGACGCCTTCTTCGGGGTTCCAGATGCGTATCCGGTCCTGGCGATGCGCCATACTTCGGCTCCACCCACTTGATATATCGACCCCTCGTGAGAACGGGGTACGAGGCAGAACAATCTCTTCCATAGCGCAAAATGGGCCTCGATGCCCAAGAACAGCTCGCAAAGGGCTACAAAGCCCGCGATGTGCAAGATGGAGGCAGGTGTAAGGTGGTGAAGCTGGAGCCCATAGAACTCCAATAGCCCCCGGAGGAACGGATGTATGGGTAATCCGAGCCCCCTTATTAGATAAGGGACGAAGCATACCCGCTCTCCTTTGGAGGGATTGGGGATGCTCTCCGCCTGCTTTCCTCCCTTGTAGGTGGCCAGTCCGGCTTGAACTGGAACCATGAAGGCCGGGGGAAGGTATCCTTCGGCTTGGAGCGTCACTAACTCACTGTGCGGGACTGAACATCTCCTCCAATCTCCTGGCCGAGGGCTGGGAGCGCGAGAGGAGGAGCCGCGTCGACTGTCCATGGTGGAATGGATTTTTGTCAGAGGCGCTTCGATGAGTACTCGTGGAAGGAGGATGGTGTGATTCAGAACTAAATCCTTGCTCCTCTTATAGGCAGCTTATTTGCGTAGCTAGGGGGTAAAATGTAAAAATACCCTGGCTTTTCGCATTCGTACGACACGTGGAAGAGGGCCATTATTGGACGTGGAAGCCAAGGAGTGCAAAATTTAAAAAGAAGTCGGACACTATTCGGCAAGCACATGGAATTTGGAGCAGAACCCGCCTTGCAATGGAAGACAATATGCGCGCCGGACTCGTCGTCATTGAAGCCTGGTTCAGGGGCTACTGAGGGAGTCCTGGACTAGGGGGTGTCCGGATAGCCGAACTATCATCGTTGGCCGGACTCCAAGACTATGAAGATACAAGATTGAAGACTTCGTCCCGTGTCCGGATGGGACTTTCCTTGGCGTGTAAGGCAAGCTTGGCAATACGGATATGTAGATCTCCTACCATTGTAACCGACTATGTGTAACCCTAGCCCTCTCCGGTGTCTATATAAACCGGAGGGTTTTAGTCCGTAGGACGAACAATAACCATACCATAGGCTAGTTCTAGGGTTTAGCCTCCTTGATCTCGTGGTAGATCTACTCTTGTACTACCCATATCATCAATATCAATCAAGCAGGAGTAGGGTTTTACCTCCATCGAGAGGGCCCGAACCTGGGTAAAAACATCGTGTCCCTTGTCTCCTGTTACCATCCGCCTAGACGCACAGTTCGGGACCCCCTACCCGAGATCCGCCGGTTTTGACACCGACAATGGGCTTTAAAAATAATAAATGGGATGTAATTATAAAAACTGGGCAGTAACTATAAAAAATGCACCAAACACAAAATTACTTTATAAAATATTATTTATGGATTTTGAAAATCTTAAATTTTCATTGTTGCGCACGCAATGTTTCGTTGGATTTTTACGTAATACAAATTTATATTTAATCTGACTAGAAATTTCGGGATAAAAATATTTCGGATCCCATCAAAATGTGGGAAATTTTATTGAATTCTGTCTTCAACGGTTGGTTGAAATTATTAATCGTTGTCCTAGCTAGAAAATGGGTTGTACTTTTAACACACTGTAAATGGGATGTTGTAAATTACATTAGAATTCAAAAATGGGCTGTACATTCTTACAAAACGCAAATGGGCTATAAGTTCTCTGCCAGACACTTGTGGGCCTACTAAGTGACGCGTCCCCTAAAAAAAATAAGTTGACGCGTATGCAAGGCTTTGTCAACTTATTATAGTCAACACAGAGTTCTAGCAGCAGTGGCCGTTGGATGTCTATCCAACGGATGTCGTGCTTCTTCTTCAATCTCGGATATTCTTAGCTTCGGGGGCGTACCGTTTCGGAGGCTGACCTATGGGCCTACTAAGTTGGAGAGTACCAAGGGCTTTGTCAACTTAGTCAATATACATGATTCTAGCTTAAGTGACCGTACGATGTCCATCCAACGACCGTAGTGCTTCTTGAACCTTTGGTCTTCTTGGTCCAGCCGTCCAAAGCAGCGCCGGTCGTGCCGCCTGCTCCTGCCTCCCGTGGCCGGCTGTGCTGCCGCGGAGGCCTCATCGCCCCCATACTACTCCCACCGCTGGCCAGGCCATCCCTCCACTCACCTACACCCCCTGTTATTCTGCGGCGACGGCAGCCTCACACCGCAGCCGAACTAGTGAACCCTCGTACTCCTCTCCGCGCGGGCTTCCGCTGCTGCGTCTTGCCCGGCTCCACGTCGTCCCCTTCCTAGGCGTCGTCGTCGTCCACCGCGCTGGTGCTCTCGGCGCGGCGTGGTCAACGTGGTCAATGACCGACTTCCATCGGAAGAGTACTGTCGTGGAGAGGCTGACAGCTGGGTCCACGGCGGCCGCAAGGAAGTGCCTCCTTATTACGTGCAAAATAATTATTCCTCCACCTGACAGCAGGGACCCACCGGACGGGCCACCTTATTTCACAAAAAAAACGTTTCCCCCCTGACTGCTGGTCCCCACCGGACGGGCCACCGTATTTCGCGAAAAAAACGTTCCCCCCGCTGTCAGCTCGGACCCATCGGAAGTGCCTCTTTATTACGCACAAAAAAATGAATACTCCCCCTGCTAGCTGGGACTCACCTTGGTGGGAAGCTGACTTGTGGGCCTACTAAGTTGACGGGGATGGAGGGCTTTGTCAACTTAGTCAATATGAACGATTCTAGCTCCAGTGACCGTACGATGTCCATCCAACGGCCGTAGTGCTTCTTCAACCTCTGGTCTTCTTGCTCCAGCCGCCCAAAGCAGCGCCGGTCGTGCTGCCTGCTCCTGCCTCCCGTGACCGGTTGTGCTGCCGCGGAGGCCTCACCGCCTCCATACTACTCCCACTGCTGGCCAGGCCATCCCTCCACTCCACTCACCCACACCCCCTGTTATTCTGCGGCGACGGGAGCGCAGCCGAAACAGTGAACCCTCTTACTCCTCTCCGCGTGGGCATCCACTGCCGCGTCTTCCCCGGCTGCGCGTCATCCCCTTCCTTGGCCTCGTTGTCATCCACCGCCGTGGTGCTCTCGGCGTGGCGTGGTCAATGTGGTCAACGACCGAATTCCATCGGAAGAATACTGTACGTGAAGAGGCTGACAGTTGGGTCCACGGCAGCCACAAGGAAGTGCCTCCTTATTACGCAGAAAATAATTATTCCTCCACCTGACAGCAGGGACCCACCGGACAGGCCACCAGTATTTCGCGAAAAAAATATTTGCCCCTGACTGCTGGGACCCACCCAACGGGCCACCGTATTTCGCGAAAAAATGTTCCCCCTGCTGTCAGCTCGGACCCACCGGAAGTGCCTCCTTATTACGCACAAAAAAATGAATACCCCCTGCTAGCTGGGACCCACCTTGGTGGGAGGCTGACTTGTGGGCCTACTAAGTTAACGGGGATGGAGGGCTTTGTCAACTTAGTCAATATAAACGATTCTAGGTCCAGTGACCGTACGATTTCCATCCAACGGACGTAGTGCTTCTTCAACCTCTAGTCTTCTTGCTCTAGCCACCCAAAGCAGCGCCGGTCGTGCCGCATGCTCCTGCTTCCCGTGGCCGGATGTGCTGTCACGAAGGCCTCACCGCCCCCTACTATTCCCACCACTGGCCAGGCCCTGCGGCGAGGGCAGCCTCACATCGCAGCCGAACCAGTGAACCCTCGTACTCCTCTCCGCGCGGGCTTCCACTGCCGCGTCTTCCCCGGCTCCCCGTCGTCCCCTTCCTAGGCCTCGCCATCGTCCACCGCCCTGGTGCTCTCGGCGCGGCGTGGTCAACGTGGTCAAGGAACGACTTCCATCGGACGTGGACTGTATGTGGAGAGGCTGACAGCTGGGTCCGCGGCCGCAGCAAGGAAGTGCCTCCTTATTACAACAACAACAACAACAACAACAACAACAACAACAACAACAACAAAGCCTTTAGTCCCAAGCAAGTTGGGGTAGGCTAGAGGTGAAACCCATAAGATCTCGCAACCAACTCATGGCTCTGGCACGTGGATAGCAAGCTTCCACGCACCCCTGTTCATAGCTAGCTCTTCGGCGATACTCCAATCCTTCAAGTCTCTCTTAACGGACTCCTCCCATGTCAAATTCGGTCTACCCCGCCCTCTCTTGACATTCTCCGCACGCTTTAGCCGTCCGCTATGCATTGGAGCTTCTGGAGGCCTGCGCTGAATATGCCCAAACCATCTCAGACGATGTTGGACAAGCTTCTCTTCAATTGGTGCTACCCCAACTCTATCTCGTATATCATCATTCCGGACTCGATCCTTCCTCGTGTGGCCACACATCCATCTCAAAATACGCATCTCCGCCACACCTAACTGTTGAACATGTCGCCTTTTAGTCGGCCAACACTCAGCACCATACAACATTGCGGGTCGAACCGCCGTCCTATAGAACTTGCCTTTTAGCTTTTGTGGCACTCTCTTGTCACAAAGAATGCCAGATGCTTGGCGCCACTTCATCCATCCGGCTTTGATCCAATGGTTCACATCTTCATCAATACCCCCATCCTCCTGCAGCATTGACCCCAAATACCGAAAGGTGTCCTTCTAAGGTACCACCTGACCATCAAGGCTAACCTCCTCCTCCTCACACCTAGTAGTACTGAAACCGCACATCATGTACTCGGTTTTAGTCCTACTAAGCCTAAACCCTTTCGATTCCAAGGTTTGTCTCCATAACTCTAACTTCCTATTTACCCCCGCCTGACTATTGTCAACTAGCACCACATCATCCACAAAGAGCATACACCATGGGATATCTCCTTGTATATCCCTTGTGACCTCGTCCATCACCAATGCAAAAAGATAAGGGCTCAAAGCTGACCCCTGATGCAGTCCTATCTTAATCGGGAAGTCATCAGTGTCGACATCACTTGTTCGAACACTTTTCACAACATTATCATACATGTCCTTAATGAGGGTAATGTACTTTGCTGGGACTTTGTGTTTCTCCAAGGCCCACCACATGACATTCCGCGGTATATTATCATAGGCCTTCTCCAAGTCAATGAACACCATATGCAAGTCCTTCTTTTGCTCCCTATATCTCTCCATAAGCTGTCATACCAAGAAAATGGCTTCCATGATCGACCTCCCAGGCATGAAACCAAACTGGTTTTTGGTCACGCTTGTCATTCTTCTTAAGCGATGCTCGATGACTCTCTCCCATAGCTTCATCGTATGGCTCATCAGCTTAATTCCACGGTAATTAGTACAACTCTGAACATCCCCCTTGTTCTTGAAGATTGGTACTAATATACTCCGTCTCCATTCTTCTGGCATCTTGTTTGCCCGAAAAATGAGGTTGAAAATCTTGGTTAGCCATACTATCGCTATGTCCCCGAGACCTTTCCACACCTCAATGGGGATACAATCCGGGCCCATCGCCTTGCCTCCCTTCATCCTTTTTAAAGCCTCCTTGACCTCAGACTCCTGGATTCGGCGCACAAAACGCATGTTGGTCTCATCAAAGGAGTCGTCCAGTTCAATGGTAGAACTTTCATTCTCCCCATTGAACAACTTGTCGAAGTACTCCCGCCATCTATGCTTAATCTCCTTGTCCTTCACTAAGAGTTGGCCTGCTCCATCCTTGATGCATTTGACTTGGCCAATATCCCTCGTCTTCCTCTCTCGGATCTTGGCCATCTTATAGATGTCCCTTTCGCCTTCCTTCGTGCCTAACCGTTGGTAGAGGTCCTCATACGCCCGACCCCTTTCTTCACCAACAGCTCGCTTTGCGGCCTTCTTCGCCATCTTGTAATTCTCTATGTTGTGAGCACTCCTATCCAGGTATAGGTGTCTGAAGCAATCTTTCTTCTCTTTAATCGCCTTCTGGACATCATCATTCCACCACCAGGTATCCTTATCTTCGCTTCTTCTTCCCCTGGACACTCCAAACTCCTCTGAGGCCACCTTACGAATGCAAGTCGCCATCTTCATCCACACATTGTCTGCATCCCCTCCTTCCTACCAAGGGCCCTCCTTAATGACCCTCTCCTTGAACGCCTGAGCTACCTCCCTCTTGAGCTTCCACCACTTTGTTCTAGCGACTTTGGCCCGCTTATCCCGCTGGAAACGAATCTGAAAACGGAAGTCAGCAACCACCAGCTTATGCTGGGGTACAACACTCTCTCCAGGTATCACCTTACAGTCTAGGCACGCACGCCTATCTTCTCTTCTCGAGAGGATGAAATCAAACTGGCTAGAGTGTTGGCCACTACTAAAAGTCACCAGATGTGATTCTCTCTTTCTAAAGAGGGTGTTGGCTACAATCATGTTGTAGGCTAGAGCAAAGCTTAAGACATCTTCTCCTTCTTGATTCCTGATGCCATAGCCAAAGCCCCCATGCGCCCCTTCAAAACATGTGTTAGATGTACCCACGTGGCCATTGAGGTCTCCTCCTATGAAGAGCTTCTCACCAATCGATACACTTCTAACCATGTCTTCCAGGCCTTCCCAGAAATCCCTCTTGGTGTTCTCATTGTGGCCTACTTGCGGGGCATACGCGCTGATAACATTGAGAACCAAGTCCTCAACTACCATCTTGACCAGGATAATCCGGTCCCCACGTCTCTTGACGTCTACCACTCCATACTTGAGGCTCTTGTTGATCAAGATGCCTACGCCATTTCTGTTTGCAGCCGTCCCTGTGTACCATAGCTTGAAGCCGGTATCCTCCACCTCCTTCGCCTTCTATCCTCTTCATTTGGTTTCTTGGACGCAAAGGATATCAACACCTCTCCTCACCGCTGCATCAACTAGCTCCCGAAGCTTCCCTGTCAGAGACCCTACGTTCCAACTACCTAAGTGAATCCTCCTAGGCTCGGCTAGCTTCCTTACCCTTCGCACTCGTCGAGTCAAATGCGAAGACCCTTGCTCATTTTCCACTACATCCGGGCGCCGACGTAGCGCGCCACTAAGGATGCGACGACACGATCCTCGATCACTTGCCACCGTATCTGGATCAAGATATGGCGCGCCACCTGGGGGGTGACGGCCCGGCCCTTGCCCATTTTCCACCACACCCGGGTTCCGATGTGGCGCGTCGCTGAGAGGGTTACGCCCCAACGAAAATCTTTTGGGTTTCATCTCCATAAGAGTGGCTGAGTTTTTACGTTGGCTCGCCAAGCCTATCACAACCCTCCTCCTTTACCCGGACTTGGGACCGGCTATGTTGAGACAACATAGGCGGAGTTAAGTGCCTCCTTATTACGCGAAAAATAATTATTCCTCCACCTGACAGCGGGGACCCACCGGACGGGCCACCGTATTTCGCGAAAAAAAACATTTCCCCCTTGACTGCTGGGACCCACCAGCTGCACCTTCACACGCAAGGAAGTGCGTTCGGGCAAAAAAAATGATTCGCCCCCTGACTGCTGGGACCCACCAGCTACATCTTCGCACGCAAGGAAGTGCGTCCGGGTAAAAAAAACGATTCGCCCCCCTAACTGCTGGGACCCACCAGCTACATCTTCGCATGCAAGGAACTGCGTCCGGGCAAAAAAACTATTCGCCCCTCTGACTGCTGGGACCCACCAGCTACATTTTCGCACGCAAGGAACTCCCTGACAGTCGGGACCCACCTGGTCGAAGCGTACGTAGCGTTGTCATTCTGGTCGCGAACATGTACGTACATATATACTGGTCGATGTAGAGGCGCGCATGTGTCGTAGTAGAGGCGCGTACGTGTCGTAGTAGAGGCGCGCACATAGCATGTACACGTACGTACAGTGGCCAGGGTGCAAGAAAGAAAATACGGCCACGTACATACATACGGGTGGGGTCTCGAATGCCTACTCGCGCATACGTACATGGCTGGGTCAGAACGGAGAAACAGAGTCGTCGTCGTGTTCATGGGGAGGCAACGGAAAGCGTTGTGTTCATGGGAAGGCAACAGAATGCGTCGTGTTCATCGGGAGGCAACGAAACGCGTGGGAGCCAACCGGCTTGGACGGAACAGGCGATGGAAACGAGGCCTGGCGTACCGCACAACGGAGGAAACGGACCTCCTACGTTCGGAACGGGGTCCTGTTGATCGGGAGGGGTGTGGCATACCGCAAAACGGAGGAAATGGACCTCCTACGGTCGAAACGGGGGTCCTGTTGATCGGGAGGGGTGTGGCGTACCGCAAAAAGGAGGAAACGGACCTCCTACGGTCGAAATGGGGGTCCTGTTGATCGGGAGGGGTGTGGCGTA
>NC_041381.1:116538221-116599341 GCF_002162155.2 Triticum dicoccoides
GGGAGGGGTGTGGCATACCGCAAAATGGGACTCCACGGGATACTGTTCATCTCCACCGTCGACCTCCTCCAGCCTCCACAGGCTACCGTCGACCTCCTCCAGCCTCCACGGGCTCCTGTTCATCCAGCCTCCACCGCGCGCTACTCCACCGGCTACTGTTCAACCACCCCTCCACCGTCTACTGTTCATCCAGCCCTCCACTGTCTACTGTTCTTCCGGCCCTCCACACCACGGGGTCATGTTCAACCACCCCTCCACGGCCACCCCTCCACCGTCTACTGTTCATCCAGCCCTCCACACCACGGGGTCCTGTTCTTCCAGAGGCAACGCCACGCTCACTTTTCATCCACCCCCCCCGCAACACTCACTGTTCATCCAATCGATCAGCTTCAGTTAGCAGGAGTAGCAAAGGAATCGCTCCATCGGGTTCAGTTAACAGCCATCGATCGATCGCTCAGGTTCAGTAACGCGTAGCCTACAGTGCAATCGCTCGGGTTCAGTTAGAGCCCAACGCCTCGCTCGGGTTCAGTTAGAGCCAACGCCTCGCACACACGCGCGTACGTACGAGAGAAATGCGCATCGCTCGGCCCTCGACCTCCCACCGTAACCGGCAACTCCCTGAAATTTTCCTCCCCCTCGCTTCTACCACGGTTTTTTCCGTCATGGATGGCCCAAAGAATGTCATGCAGCTGCGTCTCCGGCCCGCCCAGGACGAAAAGCCCATTTTCTGTCATGATTTTTTGTCATAGAAGTAGGAGCCCACCACATCTATGATGATACCGGGTTTTGTCACTATTATCTCATAGAAGTGTCATATGTATGACAGAAAAAAAATTCGTTCGGCCCAAAATGTCATGGATGTGTCTTTTTTTTGTAGTGAATATACCCTATCAAGTATGGCGCAATAGTTAAAAAAATAGCCAACAGTGACATGCAAGTGCTGATAGAAAAGGGAAGGAGAATTCTAAGTTGGGCCTAATCACTTGGCTCTATTGCCACCTATGGCAGTTGCATATTAGTTGTGCAAAATTTTTTAAGAGTGGGCAGTAATGAATAATATTTAATGGGACGCCTCAAAAAGCTAATCTAGTATCTCCATTTAACAGTTTTCAACTAGAAAGTGCACAAAGTGCATCAAACATATTATTTCAACCCCCAAACAATAATGATAACATTCTTTTCCTGAACTATAAACGACTCATGGTTTCGTCTGTCCACACATGAATTCAGCATATGTGTTTAATGTAGCAAGAATAAAGGGACACCACATGTCAAAAATCTCGCATCCAAAATTTCACAATTGAGCCTAACGTGATAGTGCATATATAACTAGGCTTATGGTGCATTCTACTTTCTACCTGTCCAAATTGTATTAGTCAGACTTAACTAAGTTAACTGTTATCTGCACACCCTAATATTTTTATCTGATTAACACAAAATAGACATCTCAACACTTGCATTTGCAAATATAACACCATGAGACACTTCTATTAGGTACTTCTCAAAGGACAAACACCAAGAGACAGTAAACATATCAACCGTTGATAGAAGATTCAGAACTAGTCCTTAGCTTGAGCTTCTGAACTAGTACTGGCAAACCTAGAAAAATGGCTAAAATGCTGAACTGTTTGAGCTTCTGAACTAGTACTGGCAAACCTAGAATAATGGCTCAAATGCTGAACCTAGAATAGATTATACCATTAGTAATAACTATGCATTGCTCATGTTGTAAAAAGGCACAGAAAGAGAGCAACTGACATTAGTAATAACTATGAGTTGATATCACACTTCTATATGTATAACACAAGAGGCAGTTGATCCTACTTAATTAAGTACTAAGATACCCCGGCCCATGCATTAGTCGCAAGTACCCCATATGTCCTATTTTTAGCAAAGTCATGCTAAAATTCACGGTAAATTTCAGCATGACCTTTGCTGAAAATAGGACATATGGAGTACCTAAATTTGCCGAAACGGAAGTTAATCAACATTCCGGCAAACTCAAGGGCCTCTCGGGGTACCTGCAAAATCATTATCCCACCCCACCCCACTGCAACCCCACAACACCCCACAATATCATCACGACACAATGGTATTAGACAAAAAACCCTAATATCATCACGACACGATGGTCGGAGACAAAACCCAGCAATATATCTTCTAGCCATGAAACCCTACCCTGATTCTCCTTTCTTCCTCTTTTTTCACTTAAACCTGCAAACATGTAGGGAAAGCAATTAATACAAGGCACAAAAATGGCATGCTATGTAGCCTTAATGCGACAGAACATATGAATACATGCCAGCAATATATATGATATAAACTCCAATAGTTTTTGAATCCACTTGTTGTCTGGCTAAGAGCTTGAAGTTGGCACTGATTAGTGCTGAAGTTGGCACTCTTTAAATTCAGAAAAGAAAAGGCACCACATAATATTGATGGACAGGGGAAAGCTTTGCAATTGCACCCACAAGTGTCAAGCACCAACTTAATAGCCACTCCTAATAAATCCTTCCCATGACAGTACGACGCTCACTCTCGGTTCGACACATAATATTATTCTCCGGCATTAGCTAAAATGGCTAAAACTGAATCCGATAATCCTAGTGTTCTCTTGTGGTGGTGGTGGAATGCCCATATCATGCATTGGTGGGCAACGATGATTAGATTAAACTATAACCAGGCACATACTTACAGGTGTTTGCTAATATGAAAAAGGAGTGGACCTTTAGGTACAAAGGAGTGGACCTAAACGGTGCAAACAAAAAGAAACTAATAAAAAAGATGAGTGTTGTGTTCCCGGGGGTGGAAGAACATGACATGGCCAGCCGACGATTACTAACTCGATCAAAAAGTGATTATTGCCCATGGAAATGGCACCAAATCTCTCCGGATTGTTAAAGGGAGGACGTAGACAGGGGACTTCAATCAATCGAGCATCAGCAGCACAGCGGCGTAACCAGATGGAATGGAATTGGGTTGGAAGGGAAACTAACAAGCAACAGGCAGAGCAGTAGTATGGCGGCAGCAGAGAGCAGCATCAGCAGCAGGAAAGAGCAATGCCAAGGCAGTAGCAAGCAGCGGCCAAGCAACGAACATCAACAGCAGCAGTAGTGCAGTCAGCAGAGCAACAGCAGTAGCGGGGGCGGCGCAACAACAGTCAGCACAGGCGCGCGCGAGCGGCAACGGGCGGAGGAGCACGGGCGAGGGATGGCCAGGGGCACGTAGGTGGATGCGTGCCCAAGGGCAGCAGCAGCGGGGAGGGCGTGCGCCGGGGCGTGGCAAAGGAGCCCGGGGGCATGGGCCCGCTGTGGGGTGAGCACGAGGTCGATGGCGGCGGCTTACGGCGGCCTATGGATGTGGATCGAAGGGGGGAACGGGTGAGGGACTCACCGCGGAGATCGTGGCAGGCTCGGTGAAGGCCGGGGTGTGCTACGTCTTGAGCTTGCATTGGTTTTCCTTGAAAAGGAAAGGGTGATGCAGCAATAGTAGAGTAAGTATTTTCCTCAGTTTTTGAGAACCAAGGTATCAATCCAGTAGGAGGCTCCTCAAAAGTCCCACGCACCTACACAAACAAACAAAGAACTCACAGCCAACGCAATAAAGGGGTTGTCAATCCCTTCACAACCACTTGCGAAAGTGAGATCTGATAGAGATAGTATGATAAGATGAATATATTTTTGGTATTTTATGATATAGATTGGAAAAGTAAAGATGCAAATAAAAGTAGATTGAAAGCTTATATGATAAAAGATAGACCCGGGGCCATAGGTTTCACTAGAGGCTTCTCTCAAGATAGCATAAGTATTACGGTGGGTGAACAAATTACTGTCGAGCAATTGATAGAAAAGATAATAATTATGAGATTATCTAGGCATGATCATGTATATAGGCATCACGTCTGCGACAAGTAGACCGACTCCTGCCTGCATCTACTACTATTAATCCACACATCGGCCGCTATCCAGCATGCATCTAGAGTATTAAGTTCATAAGAACAGAGTAACACATTAAGAAAGATGACATGATGTAGAGGGATAAACTCATGCAATATGATATAAACACCATCTTTTTATCCTCGATGGCAACAACACAATACGTGCCTTGCTACCCCTACTATCACTGGGAAAGGACACCGCAAGATTGAACCCAAAGCTAAGCACTTCTCCCATTGCAAGAAAGATCAATCTAGTAGGCCAAACCAAACTGATAATTCGAAGAGACTTGCAAAGATATATAACTCAATCATATATAAAAGAATTCAGAGAAGATTCAAATATTTCTCATAGATAAACTTGATCATAAACCCACAATTCACCGGATCTCGACAAACACACCGAAAAAGAGTTACATTGAATAGATTTCCAAGAAGATTGAGGAGAACATGGTATTGAGATCAAAAAAGAGAGAAGAAGCCATCTAGCTAATAACTATGGACCCAAAAGTCTGTGGTAAACTACTCACAACTCATCGGAGGGGCTATGGTGTTGATGTAGAAGCCCTCCATGGTCGATTCCCCCTCCGGCGGAGCGCCGGCGAAGGCTCCAAGACGGGATCTCGCGGATACAGAAGGTTACGGCGGTGGAACTAGGTTTTCGTGGCTTGTTTTGATGTTCTCGGGGTGCGTGGGTATATATAGGAGGAAGAAGTAGGTCGGTGGCCGCCCGAGGGGCCCACGAGATAGGGGGCGTGCCCTGTAGGGGTGGGCGCGCCCTCCACTCTCGTGGCCGCCTCGGCTACTTCTTGACTTGCACTCCAAGTCCTCTTGATCACGTTCGTTCCAAAAATCATGCTCCCGAAGGTTTCATTCTGTTTGGACTCCGTTTGATATTCCTTTTCTTCGAAATACTGAAATAGGCAAATAAACTGCAATACAGGCTGGGCCTCCGGTTAGTAGGTTAGTCCCAAAAATGATATAAATGTGTAAAATAAAGCCCATAAACATCCAAAACAGGTAATATAATAGCATGGAACAATCAAAAATTATAGATACGTTGGAGACGTATCAGGGTGTACCAGAGAGAAGGTGGCGACCGCGAGATGGCGACGGCTGGAGGAAGAAGAAGGACTCCTCCTCCTAGTGCTCCGGCGGCGACTTCGGCGGCGGAGCGGGCGCGGGGGTCATTGGGTGCGGGGGGTCGTCGGCGGCGGTGGAGAGCAAGAGCGGGCGAGGGGGATCTGGCGAGGGAGGGGGATCGATCGGGCGAGGGAGGGTTAGCGAGGGGGGAAGGTTAGCAATGGCGCACCTCCTAGGGGTGCGCCATAAGTACTTTGATAGCAATGGCGCACCTTCCCCTAGTGCGCCACTACTAATTTTTTTTGGATTTTTAGTTGCATCTAATATTTTTTATTTGAAAATATCAACAAATTTGTTATTTGAAAATATTTATGAATGTGAAAAAATATCAACAAATTTGTTATTTGAAAATATTTATGAATATGAAAAAATATCATCAAATTTGTTATTTGAAAATATCATCAAATTTGTTATTTGAAAATATTTGAAAAAATAACGTAAAAATTTGTATACCAATGGCGCACCTCCTAGGGGTGCGCCATAAGTACTTTGATAGCAATGGCGCCATTACTAACTTTTTTTGGATTTTTAGTTGCATCTAATATTTTTTTAGAAAATGACAATCAAATTTGAAAACATTTTTGAATGCGAAAAAATATCATCAAATTTGTTATTTGAAAATATTTATGAATATGAAAAAATATCATCAAATTTATTATTTGAAAATATCATCAATTTTGTTTTTGATTTTTAGTTGCATTCATTTGTGAATTGGTAAAACATTTATGAATATGAAAAAATATCATAAAATTTGAAAAAATATTCATGAATTCAAAAAGTGCCCATGAAATTTAAAAATATACATGAGTTCAAAAAATATTAACAAATTCAATAATTTTTGTGAGTTAGAAATTCAATACCAGAATAAACATAAATAAATATTCATGAGTTCTAGAACAGAAGAAATATCATTTCAATATGTCGAAATACAATCGAGAAATGAAGACTACAATTTAAATACAATCGATCTTAGCTAGCTATCTTTTCACAATCTTCTTGCCCTTCTTTTTCGCAAATGGAGTTCTTGTGTTGAATGGACGTCTTTTAGGTAGGGTGGTCCTGCTTCTTCTTGTGGTGTATGGCACTTCATCGTCATCGTCATGTTCCATCTTCGGGTCGCCGTACTTGTTGAAGTCTTGCTCATTGGCGACTCCATCCATTCTGATGATCTTCCTTTTGCCTCTCCTCACGACAACACGACTGGGCTTTGACGGGTCGATAATGAAGAAGCATTGGTCCACTTGGGAAGCCAGTAACCATGGCTCATTTTTTGCGGTGACGTTTGCGCCCGCGGTCTTGAATTTGTCTTCGGGTATAACCATGGTTGTGAAATACCGGTCTTCTTTTAGGACGCTCTTGGCCCATCTGACACAGAACATCGGGACCTTCTCTCCAGCGTAGCTCAGCTCCCAGATCTCCTTGATCCTTCCGTAGTATCTGTCCTTGTCGTTACCGGTGTAGGATTCCATCGTTACCCCGGAGTTCTGATAACCATCGCTCTTCATGTCCTTGTCCTCGGTCTAGAATGTGTAGCCGTTGATATCGTATGCCTCATAGGTCATCAGGTTGTGCTCGGCACCCTGTGACAAGGCGAATATGAGTTTTTCTTCCGCGGAAGAATCCTCGTGTAAAGGGTACGATAGAAGCTTCTCCTTGAACCAACACGTGAAACATGAGTTGTGCTCTTTGATTATATCTCCGTCGGTCCTCTGTTGGCCTCGGTCATTGTACGTCTTCTCAATATAGGTTTTGTGCTCTACCACCCAAGGATCGACCACGTCTATGTGTTGTAGCGCGACTAGGTTTGTTCTTTCAAAGTTGGCGAGTCGACCCTCAAAGTCGACATGCATTTCGCGGCGACCATCGCGGTGACCCCATCCAGCGAGCCTGCCGAGGTGCCTGTTGACGGGTAGACCAATGGGGTTCTCGATGCCTAGATAATTCGTGCAGTAGGAGATGCACTCTTTGGTCAGAAAGCCCCTGGCTATGCTTCCCTCTGGACGTGACATGTTGCGAACATATCCTTTGATGACACCATTCATCCTTTCGAACGGCATCATGTTGTGCAGGAACATGCCCGAGTTGGATGATATCCTCCACGATATGGACCAGCAGATGCACCATAACATCAAAGAATGCGGGCGGGAAGTACATCTCAAGCTCGCATAGTATCACCACTATCTCTTCCTGTAGCCTTTTGAGTTGCCTCAAGCCAACCGACTTCCGAGAGATGACGTCGAAGAAGTTGCATAGGCCAAATAGCGTTTCACGGACGTGCGCATCCATGATCCCACGGATTGCAACTGGAAGTATCTGCGTCATCAGCATGTGACAGTCGTGAGACTTCATCCCGCTGAATTTCTGCTTCGCTGAGTCTAGGTATCTGCTTATCTTACCCACGTAACCGTAAGGAAGTTTTACTCCTACGAGGCAGGTGAAAAACTGCTCGATCTCCTCCTGTCCTAGAGTGAAGCACGCGGGAGGGTAGTCATTTCCGATCTTCTTGGCCTTTTTGCCTTTGCGACGACTTTTCGTGTCCTGCTTCGCCTAATCATCATCATCATTAGCGTGAAGCTCCTCCCTGATGCCCATTGATTTTAAGTCTGCCCTTGCTTTCGGCCCATCTTTGGTCCTCTCTGGCATGTTGAGTAGGGTACCAAGCAGACTCCCGCACATGTTCTTCGTGATATGCATGACATCAAGGCTGTGAGGCACACCGAGGATCTTCCAGTACGGCAAGTCCTAGAAAACAAACCTCGTTTTCCATACCTTCAGCAGCGGCTCTAGCGCCTTTCGCTTCTTTCCCAGCTCTGGTGCCTTTTGCTTCTTTCCCAGCAGTGGGCAATCTTTCCATTTTTTCAACAGCTCGTCTATTTCCTCGCCGCCTCGTACACGGGCGTCTTCGGGGTTCGGTTTCACCATCGAACAGATCCTTGTGTTTTCTCCATGAGTCATCGTCGCGAAGCCACCTTTGATGTCCCATGAACATGGTTTTCGAAGACCCGGGATCTCTATCTAGATGGCGATACGCTGTGTCATCCATGCACCTGACGCATCCAGAAAATCTGTGGATCACGTGCCCCGCGACATATCCGTAACCGAGATAGTCATGCACCGTCGTGAGCAGTGCGGCTCTCATAGGGAAATATTTTTTTCTCTACAGCGTCCCACGTATTGGCTGGCGTTTTCTACAGCGTGTCTAGCTCCTCTTTCAGCAACCCCAGATACAGATTGATGTCGTTCCCTGGTTGTTTCGGCCCTTCAATTAGCATACTCATGTGAATGTACTTCCTCGTCATGCACAACCAGGGGGAGGTTGTACGTCCACACAAACACAGGCCAAGTGCTATGTGTGCTTCTCTGGCTGCCAAACGGATTGACTCCATCGGTGCTCGCGCCCAGCATGATGTTCCTTGGATCGTCCCCAAATTCTGGGTGATCGAAGTTCAACGCTTGCCACTGGCACGCATCCTTAGGGTGACTCAGCATCTTGTCTTTTTCATTTATCTCCGGATCATTTCATCATCTTCTCACTTCTTCTCCTCCCTATCCTCGTGCCAACGCAGGAGCTTTGCTAGCTTAGGGTCCGCGAAATACCGCTGCAGACGAGGAGTGATCGGAAAGTACCACACCACTTTTCGAGGAGCTTTCTTCCTCTTCTTGTACCGAGTGACGCCGCACACCGGCCATATGGTAGACTCCGCGTGCTCGTCCCAATAAATGATGCAATTGTTCATGCACACATGGTATTTCATGTGCGGTAAATCCAGAGGACACACGGTTTTCTTTACCTCCTCGAAACTGGTCGGGCACTTGTTCCCCCTTGGAAAGACGTTCGTGCCAGAATGACATGTTCTCGTCGAAGCATGCATCGGCCATTTTGTGTTTTACCTTCATCTCCAGAGCCATGAGCGTTACTTTCAGGCGGGTATCCTCGGGCCTGCATCCTTCATACAATGGAGTAACTGCGTCTATCTCCAGTTGATTCAGCTTGGCTTTCTCTCGGGCGGCAGCTCTTGTGTTATCCGTCTGCTTGAGAAGCAGCTCTTGAATATGAGGGTCTTGCACCCAGCCCATCGATGGTCCATCGTTGTCTGCTCCGGTATCTTCATCTTCATGATCATGCCCTTCATCTGCTCTGGCATCTTCCTCATCATCATGTCTGGCATCTTCTACATGATGACTGTATACTGCATCTACTTCGTGATCATTTCCTAGAGATTCTTCATCTTCTCGCCCACCCTCGCCGCGGTTGTCTTGCTGCCCTTCCTCATTTCTTGCCCGGCCCCATGGACGACTTCATAATCATCTTCATCACCTTGCCACCGATAGCCATCCATGAAACCACGCAAGAGCAGGTGGTCCCGCACCTGTACGGAATCCGGGTGCATAAGGCTCTTCAGCTTGCATCTTTGACAGGGACATCTTATCTCCGTCTCGTTCTTTTGAAGCATCTCGGCCTTCACGGAGCTCAAAAACCTATTCACGATGCCTTCAGTCATCGTGCGGACCATGGTCGCCTGCGGGGTAGAGAAAAACGATATTTTAGAACCAAGAAAAAATTTGGCATGACTTTGCCTAAAAATAGAACCAAAAAGAATGCATAGTGCCAAATTCTCGCCGAAACAGAAATGAATCAACATTCCGGCAAAATATTGGCAACTATCGCATTTCAAATACTGGTACCTGCGAACACAAACATATGCAACACCACAAACATATGCAACACCACAAACATACGTAGATCTAGGCCATAAAAAGTGCATGTGCACGTTGTTGGAGGGAGAAAAAGTAGATCTACAACATAAAGAAGCTTTCCCCTTACTTACCTATCAGAAAAAGGGAAATTAACCACTTAATTTGGGTGAATCTATGGTGCAAATGAGGTGAGGAGGAGGAGGCATTCGAGACAAGTTTGGAGAAGGAGGTGGAGAGAATGAAGTGGGGAAAGTGAGTGTGGTAGGTGGCTCTCCAAAATATCTAGCTGCTCTCAGGTTATTAATGGCGCACCATCTAATAATGCGCCATTAGTAACCCTGGTTACTAATGGCGCACCTGTTACGTGGTGCGCCATTACTAGTTTTGCAAAAAAAAATTTGTTAGTAGTGGCACACCGTGGTTGTGGTGTGCCATTACTAGTTTGAACTAGTAATGGCGCACTATACCATGGTGCGCCATTACTAGTTTTAAAAAAAAAGTAAAAACAAATTGTTAGTAATGGCGCATAGAGTGTGTGATGCGCCATTACTAGTTACTAGTTAAAACTAGTAATGGCGGACTATGCCCTTGTACGCCATTACTAGTTTTGGAAAAAAATATTAGTAGTGGCGCACCGTGGGTGTGGTGCGCCATTAGGTGCGCCACTGCTATATAGCAGTGGCGCACCATATATGTGGTGCGTCATTAATGTCCATATTAGCTATAGCCTTTTTCTTAGTAGTGGTGTGTAGGGGTGCAGATAGATCCTTGGGACTGAAAACACCGGTTAGGATGTCCTTGTGCCATATGCCACCCAAACTTTTTCTTTTCTTTAAATAGAGCTTTTGTGGAGGTTTTCAAAATGATTATGGAAGTAGGAGAACCCAAAATGCCTTCTTTTGGCGGGCGGCGGATTCACCTTTTACCTTCCGTGGCGTGATTGTGAGTGGGAGGTGTGGCCCTCAAGTACTACTAGTCCGAACGGTGCAACAGTCTTCAGTTAGCCAGACGAAAAATGGCAGGACACGTCGCTGCCCATTTACTAGAAGGTGCCGAACCTTTTGTTCAGTTGGCTATACGAAATGGTAGTTTTTATAATGCCCGTCCAGTACGCATGGAGCCCAGAACTTTTAGTAAATTGTCATCATCGGTCAAATTCAACACTTTACCAGAAGTAGTTCCTGTCATCCCTGCCGCTTTAGAAAGTCGAACTTGCTTTTGTTCTGAGTGCGCCTTCAA
The DNA here is from genome assembly GCF_002162155.2 of Triticum dicoccoides. Lineage (NCBI taxonomy): Eukaryota > Viridiplantae > Streptophyta > Magnoliopsida > Poales > Poaceae > Triticum > Triticum dicoccoides. Next base: position 116,549,236 of record NC_041381.1, read on the forward strand.
AGTCAGAGAGTAGGTTGTCATTTCCGGGTCTGCGACTCCAGAAAGGTCTAGCCTCTGTTTCCTCATTTATCATGACGAAATTCAGTAATTGACAAAATCGGAACCTTATCCATCTAAAAATGCGGATCCTAAAGCGAACGGACGGTTCCGATAACCACCCCTCGAGCTAGTGTGGGTAGCAAATCCATCCCCTCTCTCTCTCTCTCTCTCTCTCTCTCTCTCTCTCTATATATATATATATATATATATATATATATATATATATACATATATATTTATATATATATATATATAACTGGGGCATCTAGGTGCCTGGGCACCTAGAGCATCAGCCGTTAGATCAACTCATCATCCTATCGAGATATATCGGGTTTACAACTGCCCAACCCACAACTCATTAAATCCGCCGCCGCCGTCGCTGCGGAACCCCTCGGATGCCTCCACCTTCGTGGATCCATTGTTGTCGTCGCGGATCCACCTCTTCCTCCTTCGTTGCCGCCCCTCCGCCCCATCAGCCGGCATCGAGCTCATCTAGCACGTCTGCCTGGTCGAGGCCCCCGATTTGTGGGCTGCCGCCGCCGCCGGGGCAGGGCGTGTCTGCGGCCGCGGCATAGGCCGCAAGGAATTCCTTCTGCGACCAATGAAATGGTAAGAAACGTTGATGCTGGAGGGGTGGAAATTGATGTTCCCTTTGGTCTTGAGCTGTTTCCCGCTTGTGTTTTTGTGCTTTTACATGTCCCTTTGGTGAGGACGTGGATGGAAGTACTCCCTCCATGGTTCGACGTCTTTCAGGGCAGCGGAAGAGCCACCGGCGGCATCTTTGAGGGCAGACGTGCCGATCTGTTAGAAACCGGCAGGTGTGAATGGAAGACGGGAGAGCTCTGCTCAGTTGTCTCAGCTATCGACGGGCAAGATGGATGCACCCAGGTGGGAAAATTAGAATCTACCATTTTGCTTGTGTCTGCTACGATGATAATGTTGGGACCAAAGTAACCTAGGATCAGTAGATAAGTGACAATTCCCTTGGGCATGACACCAATGGAAACTGGTTGAATTTAATTTGAATGTACGTATGTCATGCTATTATTCTCTGTCACTACAAAAACTTAGCAAATGTACATACTACTGGAGAGATGTTGTGATTACGATTGATCTGAGGCAGTGCACACATTGATGTCTCTTTCGGCATTAAGCATATGGATTCATTAATTTTCTAAAGCATTCTCCCCGGATATATTTAATGCAGTCGTTTGTTGCTTCCTTCTCCTCTCTGAATTCAAGATTTGGTTCAGCGGTGACCACAACCTTCCAGGTTTGCAGTATTTTTGGTGTATGTTATCACATAGGACCAGGGATTTCAGAAGGGTGTATGTATAGTGTACACTAGAATTATTTGTGGAGCTATACCTTGTATTGCACACAGTTGTTCTTGACCTATATACAATCCGGCAATTGATACTTGTGTCCTATACATTTACGTTACAACTAAAACTTAGAATTACTGGTTGTTGAATGGCATGCATGAAAAGTTGATTCATGTTTTTTACTTCTTCCTTTTTGAAGTATTTGATGGAGAACAATGATTTCATGGCGAGTGGGATAATCGGTCCACCTGGTTTGGCAGGTCAACCACCGCGAACGAGCATTATGGATATGACAGAAGCTCCCCCTTAACTGCATTCATATACTCATATGGTTCCATTGTACTTAAATTATGGTTCCCTTTTTACTTATACTATGGTTCCTTCTACCTTTTTTGTCTTGCCAGTAATCAGTAATTGATCAATATTTTCTGCTGCTTTGGCGTTTTCTTGGTATCTGTCTATGAAATTTTGCAGGTCTTATTAGAAGGGAATAATGATTTTACCATGTGGGAGCCCATGCTTACAGTAAGTTGTCTGGCTATAATTTCTATGTACACACTTCTTTAGGGAATTATGGGGCTGTTTGGTTCACGCCCACCCCAGCCATGCCAATATCGGGCTCGCCAAATTATTGGCGAAGGTTTCTGTCGCCGCCGTCTCGCCAATGCGTAGGTGCTGAATCTGAATGAACGACCAAATAATTGGCGTGGACAGCAAAACCTGGCTACGATCCAAACGGCCACCAACACTAGCGGTCAACGCCAAAATTTTGGTAGGGCAGCGACGGGCTGCATTCTAAACATACCCTATAATCATTTGTTTCCGGTAGTGTATCTCATTGGACTTGATGCATTATGTTCTAATATTTTGAGAATGCAATTGTTCCATTATATTCTACTAATGAAAATGTTTGGCATTAATCTGTGTTCATCTAACAAAAATATGGTGACTACACCCTATAGCTAAAAGTGATATTTGCCAATATTGTGGAAAGTTGAAATGAGTGTTGTATTGTATTTTTACAGGTTACTTTGATGAACTGACATACCAAACCCATCATTTTAATCTTTATTATCTTCTCCGGACAAGGAAAAATAAAATTGGTAACCTCATCAGGCAGTGAAGATTGCATGGCCAGTCTTTGTTTTGTGCATCCTAGGTGAGCATCATGAACTGTTATACTTGACTTACGAGTATTTTTCCTTTAATCAGATGCTCACTTGTATTTCTGTGAATAAATAAATCTTTTCATTGTCTTGTTGGAAAAAAGTCCCCGTAATCCTTACCGCCACAGCCTAATGTGGGTTGCATGCCTTAGCATGTGACTGATCCTTACAGAGTTTGAGGGAAGCTACTAGACTTCATGATTTGGCAGATATATATTTAAGGGTGAATAAGGACATTTGATCATTTCATATATCATGAATAACATAAAAAGCAGATTGAGCATGTGGAGATATGTAAGCATACATAGTTGATACATTTTCCTTTTGTTGATCAGTTGCTTGATGCTTCTTGTGCGGATTGGAGTTTGTTCTCAAAGAAAGAGACACTGATCGCTGGCGAAACATATGACCAAGAGTCCCCAGGACCTACATCATCAACTAATAACCAGCCTCAAACACCTGCTTAGGTCAGTGATACGTCTCCAACGTATCTATAATTTATGAAGCATTCATGCTATTTTATTATCTGTTTTGAATGATTACGGGCTTTATTATACACTTTTATATTACTTTTGGGACTAACCTATTAACCGGAGGCCCAGCCCATATTGTTGTTTTATTGTCTGTTTTAGTATTTCGAGGAAAAGGAATATCAAACGGAGTCCAAACGGAATGAAACCTTCGGAAGCGTGATTTTTTGGAAGAATATGATCCTGGAGACTTGGAGTTCACGTCAGAAGATCCTCGAGGAGGCCAGGAGATAGGGGGCGCCCCCCCCTACTAGGCGCACCCCCGTGTCTCGTGGGCCCCTCGAGCACCCCCCGACCGACTTCTTTCGCCTATATAGTCCCACATACCCTAAAAACGTCCACGGAGAAGATAGATCGGGAGTTCCGCCGCCGCAAGCCTCTGTAGCCACCAAAAACCTCTCGGGAGCCCGTTCCGGCACCCTGCTGGAGGGGGAATCCATCACCGGTGGCCATATTCATCATCCCGGTGCTATCCATGACAAGGAGGGAGTAGTTCTCTCGGGGCTAGGGTATGTACCAGTAGCTATGTGTTTGATCTCTCTCTATCTCGTGTTCTCTCTATGGCACGATCTTGATGTATCGTGAGCTTTGCTATTATAGTTGGATCTTATGATGTTTCTCCCCCCTCTATTCTCTTGTGATGAATTGAGTTTCCCTCTTGAAGTTATCTTGTCGGATTGAGTCTTTTATGATTTGAGAACACTTGATGTATGTCTTGCCGTGTTTACCTGTGGTGACAATGGGATATCACATGCCACTTGATGTATGTTTTGGTGACCAACTTGCGGGTTCCGCCCATGAACCTATGCATAGGGGTTGGCACACGTTTTCATGACTCTCCGGTAGAAACTTTGGGGCACTCTTTGAAGTACTTTGTGTTGGTTGGATGAATCTGAGATTGTGTGATGCATATCGTATAATCATGCCCACGGATACTTGAGGTGACAATGGAGTATCTAGGTGACATTAGGGTTTTGGTTGATTTGTGTCTTAAGGTGTTATTCTAGTACGAACTCTTGAATAGATCGATTCGAAAGAATAACTTTGAGGTGGTTTCGTACCCTACCATAATCTCTTTGTTTGTTCTCCACTATTAGTGGCTTTGGAGTGACTCTTTGTTGCATGTTGAGGGAGTGGTATATGATATATCTATGTTATTATTGTTGAGAGAACTTGCACTAGTGAAAGTATGAGCCCTAGGTCTTGTTTCCTGTCATTGCAATACCGTTTACACTCACTTTTATCATTAGTTACCTTGCTGTTTTTATATTTTCAGATTACAAAAACCCTTATCTACTATCCATATTACACTTGTATCACCATCTCTTCGCCGAACTATTGCACCTATACAATTTACCATTGTATTGGGTGTGTTGGGGACACAAGAGACTCTTTGTTATTTGGTTGCAGGGTTGTTTGAGAGAGACCATCTTCATCCTACGCCTCCCACGGATTGATAAACCTTAGGTCATCCACTTGAGGGAAATTTGCTACTGTCCTACAAACCTGTGCACTTGCAGGCCCAACAACGTCTACAAGAATAAGGTTGCGTAGTAGACATCAAGCTCTTTTCTGGCGCCGTTGCCGGGGATTCTAGGTAAGCAGCACTCACACCCCGTCAACTAAGCTCTTTTCTGGCGCCGTTGCCGGGGAGGTGAGTGGTTGAAGGTATATCTTTAGATCTTGCAATCGAATCTTTTTGTTTCTTGTTTTATCACTAGTTTAGTTTATAAAAGAAAACTACAAAAAATGGAGTTAAGTTTGTCTCATATGCTTCGTCTTTTTAATATCTTTCGTGAGAATGATGGAAAGGAAAATTGTGCTCAAGTGCTAGAAGAAGAATTACATAGAATGTTTGGTACTAAATCTTTGAATGATGAGCATGATTGCAATGTTGTTAGTATGAAATTTTTGAATATCCCTAGTACTAATGATGATTGCACTAGTTATGATGAAAATGTCTCTTATAAGCATGTTGATTTTTGTGGAGTAGAATGGGTTTGCATGGACACACCAAATAGAGAAAATAGATATTGCAAGAGGCATAAGTATTTAAAAACTAACGGTTTGCAAGAAAGGCTAGATGTGAGTGCTGAAAATTTAAATTTCCTTTGCCGTACTTGTAAACTTTGCAATGAACATGGTCATTTACATCTCTGATGCAAATTGTTTCATGATTGAATCGTGTCCAAAAATTGTGATGATTTGATCTCCCTTGCTCATTATAATGAACTTAGTTTGCTTTTGGGTTATGAAGAATTGAAACGTTTAATGAAGGACCTTCCAGAATTTGCCCATGAGAAATTCCTTGATATTGAACTAGAGAAGATTTACTTGTATTGTGCGGTGAGTTGCATTGAAAATCCTTATATTGCCAATTACCTAAAGAAAAGAAAGCAAATAGAGGATGAAGAGAATGCTAATGAAAGGGAAGAGACTTCCCAATATCCTCCTATTATTTTTTATGATGAATCAGGTAACGAGGAGGAGCTTTCTATTCAACCAATATCATCAATAAGGAGCTCAAAGAGGAAGGTTGAACCCACACATAATGTGAAAAAGAAAAGGAAAAGAAGGGGCAACAAAGGTAAAAAGGTATCCCTTCCAAATGATGTTGCTCCTACTACTCATTGTGATGATGATAATTGCTATACTATTGGAGCTATCCATACAATTAATGATGAGAGTGATTATGCTTATGTTATGAAAAGGCCCAAGCTTGGGGAAGCTATGTTTGATGAGGATGAAATATTTGCAAATATATTTGCTGAAATTAATGTTTGTCCCAAGCTTGGGGATGCTATGCTTAATGAAGATGATATTTTTAGCATCCCAAGTTTTGATATGCAAAGTTGTTATGATGATAGCATGCCTCTTACCTATGATGATTATATTGATGAAAGTGGGTTTGGAAGAGTGTCAACTTTAGGAAGTAGTTATCCCACTATTTCGGAGGATGTTGAATCTTATTGTGATGAATATGAAAGTGGATTTGGAAGAGTGTCAACTTTATTTAGTGATTCCACTATCTTGGGAGAGGTTTCAATCGATTATGATGAGAACGAAGTTGCTACTTATGATGACTATTGTGATGAAACTTATGCTATAAAAAGTAGTGATGATTATATTTACAAATCTTGTCATGATTATGATTACCCTTTTTCTGAACATTACTCTTTCAATGTGGAAACAATTTTTAGTGTTCAAGTCTCTTATGATACTTCCACTATTCCGAATGAGAAGAATTTTGCTTATGTGGAGAGTAGTAAATTCTCTATGCTTGTAGATCATGAAAAGAATGCTTTAGGTGCTGGTTGTATTGTTGAATTCATTCATGATGCTACTGAAAATTATTATGAGAGAGGAACATATGCTTGTAGGAATTGCAATAATGTCAAGTTTCCCCTCTATGTGTTGAAAATTTTGAAGCTATGCGTGTGTTACCTTCCTATGCTTGTTGATTATTGTTCCCATAAGTTGTTTGCTCACAAAATCCCTATGCATAGGAAGTGGGTTAGGCTTAAATGTGCTAGTCGTATGCTTCATGATGCTCCCGTTATGTTTCAATTCTTATCTTTTGTGTGAGCATCATTGTCATCATCATGCCTAGCTAGAAAGACATTAAAGAAAAGCGCTTGTTGGGAGACAACCCAATATTTATCCTTACTGTTTTTGTATTTCCACATGATTATGCTACTGTAGTAATCATGTTTTATAGCTTTTGTTTCAATAAAGTGCCAAGTAAGACCTTTAGGATAGCTTACGGTGATAGTTGTGTTGATCCTGCTGAGAATCAGAAACTTTTGCACCCAGTAAATTAGTTTTGTTAATTCACAGAAACGTGATTATGATCCTATGCTTTTTGATCTGGATTGGTACACAAATTGCTTAGGACTTCCTAATTTGGTAGGATTTTTGGATTTCCATAAGTATACGTTTGATACAGATTACTACAGACTGTTCTGTTTTTGACAGATTCTGTTTTCAATGTGTTGTTTGCTTATTTTGATGAATCTATGAGTAGTATCGGAGTATGAAACATAGAGAAGTTGGAATACAGTAGATATTACACCAATATGAACTTATAATGAGTTCATTACAGTACCTAAGTGATTGTTTTATTTTCTGATACTAACGGAGCTTACGAGTTTTCTGTTGAGTTTTGTGTTGTGAAGTTTTCAAGTTTTGGGTAAAGATTCGATGGACTATAGAATAAGGAGTGGCAAGAACCTAAGCTTGGGGATTACCAAGGCACCCCAAGGTAACATTCAAGGACAACCAAGAGCCTAAGCTTGGGGATGCCCCGGATGGCATCCCCTCTTTTGTCTTCGTTCATCGGTAACTTTACTTGGAGCTATATTTTTATTCACCACATTATATGTGTTTTGCTTGGTGCGTCATTTAATTTTGTTAGTATTAGCTTGCTTTTATTTAGAATAATGTTTTGCATCTTTAGTTTCAGTAAAAAAGTCAAGGATAGCCTTTGCCATGCTTATTTTGCTAGTATACATGTTGCTGTCTGAAAACAGAAAGTTCACTGCTGTTGCAAAAATTCCCTAGAAAAGTCAGAGAATGATATAATGATGAAACCTTTTTAATAATGAGCTCTAATAAATTTACTACAGTGGGAATTTTCTCTCATAATTTTTGGAGTTAGGGAAGTATGATTTATCTTGCATTCTTTACAGACTATACTGTTTTGACAAATTGCTGTTATGGTTGCATTGTTTGCATATGTTTGCTTGTTTAATGATTCTATTTGAGGATAGGGGTGTTAAATATGCAGAGGCATTTAGTATGCAATGTTGAATAATAATTTTAGTTATTTGTTACAGTAGAAAATGATAAGGTTTTGCATTGGTTTATACTAACCTATCTCACGAGTTCTTGTTGAGTTTGGGTGTGGATGAAGCTTTTGATAAAAAGAGAAACCATGATATGAGAGGAATTAAGGAGACAGAAAAGTTCAAGCTTGAGGATGCCCGAGGCACCCCAAGATAATATTTCAATTAGTCTCAAGCATCTAAGCTTGGGGATGCCCCAGTAGGCATCCCACCTTTCTTCTCCAACAACTATCGGTTAGTATCGGTTGAGCCTAAGTTTTTACTTCTTCACATGAGTTGTGCTATCCTTGTAATTATCATTTTATTTTGTTTTGCTTGCTGTTTGAATACAATACCAAGATCTGAAATTCTTAAATGAGAGAGAGTCTTCATATAGTTACATAATTATTTAGCTACTAATTGATCTTCACTTATATCTTTTTGGAGTAGTTTTTCATGTGACATTACAAGGATAGCACAACTTATATCCTATGAGTAAATGGTTGAATGAGTTGATTGTCATAAATCTGAAATTATATATGTCTCATTTGCTTATTCCACGGGGAGTAATGACTTCACATCTAAGAAGTAGAGGTTGTAAAGTTATTGAAGGTTAGTGATAACCCACAAGTGTAGGGGATCGCAACATCTTTCGAGGGTAAAGTATTCAACCCAAATTTATTGATTTGACACAAGGGGAGCCAAAGAGTATTCTTGAGTATTAGCAGTTGAGTTGTCAATTCAACCTCACCTGGATAACTTAGTATCTGCAGCAAGGTATTTAGTAGCAAAGTAGTATGATAATAAAGGTAACAGTAGCAAAAGTAAAGATAATTGTTTTGGGTTTTTTGTAGTAGTTGTAACAGTAGCAACGGAAAAGTAAATAAGCGAAGAACAATATGTGAAAAGCTCGTAGGCAATGGATCAGTGATGGATAATTATGCCGGATGCGATTCCTCATGTAATAGCTATAACATAGGGTGACACAGAACTAGCTCCAATTCATCAATGTAATGTAGGCATGTATTCTATAAATAGTAATACATGCTTATGGAAAAGAACTTGCATGACATCTTTTGTCCTACCCTCCCGTGGCAGCGGGGTCCTAGCGGAAACTAAGGGATATTAAGGCCTCCTTTTAATAGAGAACCGGAACAAAGCATTAGCACATAGTGAATACATGAACTCCTCAAACTACGGTCATCACCGAGAAGTATCCCGATTATTGTCACTTCGGGGTTGTCGGATCATAACACATAATAGGTGACTATAGACTTGCAAGATAGGATCAAGAACACACATATATTCATGAAAACATAATAGGTTCAGATCTGAAATCATGGCACTCGGGCCCTAGTGACAAGCATTAAGCATAGCAAAGTCATAGCAACATCAATCTCAGAACATAGTGGATACTAGGGATCAAACCCTAACAAAACTAACTTGATTACATGGTAAATCTCATCCAACCCATCACCGTCCAGCAAGCCTACGATGGAATTACTCACGCACAGTGGTGAGCATCATGAAATTGGTGATGGAGGATGGTTGATGATGACGACGGCGACGAATCCCCCTCTCCGGAGCCCCGAACGGACTCCAGATCAGCCCTCCCGAGAGAGATTAGGGCTTGGCGGCGGCTTCGTGTCGTAAAACGCGATGAAACTTTTTCTCTGATTTTTTTCTCCCCGAACGTGAATATATGGAGTTGGAGTTGAGGTCGGTGGAGGTCCAGGGGGCCCACGAGATAGGGGCACGCCCTAGGGGGGGCGCCCCCTGTCTCATGGACAGCCTGTGGGCCCCCTGGTGTATATCTTTCGCCCAGAAATTCTTATTAATTCGAAAAAGTGCCTCCGTGGATTTTCAGGACATTCCGAGAACTTTTCTTTTCTACACATAAAACAACATCATGGCAGTTCTGCTGAAAACAGCGTCAGTCCGGGTTAGTTTCATTCAAACCATGCAAGTTAGAGTCCAAAACAAGGGCAAAAGTGTTTAGAAAAGTAGATACGTTGGAGACGTATCAACTCCCCCAAGCTTAAACCTTTGCTTGTCCTCAAGCAATTCAGTTGATAAACTGAAAGTGATAAAGAAAAACTTTTACAAACTATGTTTGCTCTTGTTGTTGTAACATGAAAAGCCAGCATTCAAGTTTCAGCAAATATTATGAACTAACCATACTCACAATAACACTTAGGTCTCACAATTACTCATATCAATAGCATAATCAGCTAGCGAGCCATAATAATAAAACTCAGATGACAACACTTTCTCAAAATAATCATAACATGATATAACAAAATGGTATCTCGCTAGCCCTTTCTGAGACCACAAAACATAAATGCAGAGCACCTTTAAAGATCAAGGACTGACTAAACATTGTAATTCATGGTAAAAGAGATCCAGTCAAGTCATACCCAATATAAACCAATAGAAATGAACGCAAATGACAGTGTGCTCTCCAGCGGGTGCTTTTAATAAGAAGGGTGATGACTCAACATAAAAGTAAATAGATAGGCCCTTCGCAGAGGGAAGCAGGGATTTGTAGAGGTGCCAGAGCTCGATTTTAAAATAGAGATTGAATAACATTTTGAGTGGTATACTTTCACTATCAACGCAACAACTATGAGATGGTTGTATCTTCCATACTACATGCATTATAGGCAGTTCCCAAACAGAATGGTAAAGGTTTATACTCCCCCAACCACCAACAAGCATCAATCCATGGCTTGCTCGAAACAACGAGTGCCTCCAACTAACAACAGTCCTGGGGGAGTTTTGTTTAATTATTTTGATTTGCTTTGATCTTTTTGGATCATGGGACTGGGCATCCCGGTTACCGGCCCTTTCTCGTGAATGAGGAGCGGAGTCCACTCCTCGTGAGAATAATCCACCTAGCATGGAAGATATAGGCAGCCCTAGTTGTAACATGAGCTGCTCGAGCATACAAAACAGAATTTCATATGAAGGTTTGGAGTTTGGCACATACAAATTTACTTGGAACGGCAGGTAAATACCGCATATAGGAAGATATAGTGGACTCATATGGAATAACTTTGGGGTTTAAGGAGTTTGGATGCACAAGCAGTATTCCCGCTTAGTACAGGTGAAGGCTAGCAAAAGACTGGGAAGCGACCAACTAAGAGAGCGACAACAGTCATGAAGATGCATTAAAATTAATTCACACCGAATACAAGCATGAGTAGGATATAATCCACCATGAACATAAATATCATGAAGGCTATGTTGATTTGATTCAACTACATGCGTGAACATGTGCCAAGTCGAGTCACTCAATTCATTTAAAGGAGGATACCATCCCATCATACCACATCATAATCATTCTAATAGCATGTTGGCATGCAAGGTAAACCATTATAACTCATAGCTAATCAAGCATGGCACAAGCAACTATAATCTCTAAATGTCATTGCAAATATGTTTACCTCATAATAAGCTGACTCAGAAACGATGAACTCATCATATTTACAAAAACAAGAGAGGTCGAGTTCATACCAGCTTTTCTCATCCCAATAAGTCCATCATATATCGTCATTATTGCTTTTCACTTGCACGACCGAACGATGTGTATAATAATAAGAGTGCACGTGCATTGGACTAAGCTGGAATCTGCAAGCATTCAACTCAAGAGAGAAGACAAGTAATATGGGCTCTAAATTAAATAAACAATCATGCATATAAGAGCCACTAAGCATTTTCAATATAGTCTTCTCGACCCCCAAAGGAAAGAAAAGAAAATAAAACTATTTACACGGGAAAGCTCCCAACAAAAAAGAAGAAGAACTAGAAATCTTTTTGGGTTTTTCTTTTAATTTCTAGTACAAGCATGGAAATTAAACTAACTAATTTTTTGGTTTTTCTTAAGGTTTAATAAACACACAAGAAGAAAGCAAGAAAAAGAAATTTAAACTAGCATGGATAATACAATGAAAGAGTATGAGCACCGACGACTAGTGTGTGAACATGAATGTAAAGTTGGTGAGAAATACGTACTCCCCCAAGCTTAGGCTTTTGGCCTAAGTTGGTCTAGTACGAAGGACCGCCTGGCTGATATCCATAAGTGAAACTGGGGTTGTACTAAGATGCAGCGGCAACCGCCTCGTGAGCTGCAGCGTGTTGGCGAGCTGCCTCCACTCCCCTCTCGTATTCAGCTGCTTCCTCCCTGGTGACAACATATCTTCCTTTTGCCTGATAATCAAAAAGGTAGGGAGCAGGAAGAGTAACAGGGACGACGTTGCGTCTGTCATGGATTAGTCTATAATGGTGGAATTGTTCATTCCTCTCAAGAAAATGATGATTAAACATAGCTTCTTTATCCAAATAAATAGGAGGTAAAGTCATATCCCCCTCTCGTGGGGCTATATTAAGATAATTAGCCACATGGGTTGCATAAATTCCTCCAAATAAATCCCCCTTTCTACTATTATTTTGCAACCTACGTGCAACTATTGCCCCCAAGTTATAACCTTTATAACCTGACACAACACTCTTGAGGACACAAAGATCAGGGACACACATGTGACATGCTTCGTCCTTACCGTTAATGCATCTACCAATAAAGAGAGCAAAATAATGTATATCAGGAAAATGAATGCTCCCTGTGGTAGCTTGTGCTATGTCCCTAGATTTTCCCACAGTAATACTAGCAAGAAAATCTCTAAATTCAGATTTGCGAGGATCATTAATATTACCCCACTACGGGAGTTTGCAAGCAGTTGTGAAATCCTCTAAATCCATGGTATAAGATGTATCATAAATTGTTGGAAATATGCCCTAGAGGCAATAATAAATTAGTTATTATTATATTTCCTTGTTCATGATAATCGTTTATTATCCATGTTATAATTGTATTGATAGGAAACTCAGATACATGTGTGGATACATAGACAACACCATGTCCCTAGTAAGCCTCTAGTTGACTAGCTCGTTGATCAATAGATGGTTACGGTTTCCTGACCATGGACATTGGATGTCGTTGATAATGGGATCACATCATTAGGAGAATGATGTGATGGACAAGACCCAATCCTAAGCCAAGCACAAAGATCGTAGTTCGTATGCTAAAGCTTTTCTATTGTCAAGTATCATTTCCTTAGACCATGAGATTGTGCAACTCCCAGATACCGTAGGAATGCTTTGGGTGTACCAAATGTCACAACGTAACTGGGTGGCTATAAAGGTGCACTACAGGTATCTCTGAAAGTGTCTGTTGGGTTGGCACGAATCGAGACTGGGATTTGTCACTCCGTATGACGGAGAGGTATCTCTGGGCCCACTCGGTAGGACATCATCATAATGTGCACAATGTTATCAAAGGGTTGATCACGGGATGATGTGTTACAGAACGAGTAAAGAGACTTGCCGGTAACGAGATTGAACAAGGTGTATACCGACGATCGAATCTCGGGCAAGTACTATACCGCTAGACAAAGGGAATTGTATACGGGATCGATTGAGTCCTTGACATTGTGGTTCATCCGATGAGATCATTGTGGAACATGTGGGAGCCAACATGGGTATCCAGATCCCGCTGTTGGTTATTGACCGGAGAACGTCTCGGTCATGTCTGCATGGTTCCCGAACCCGTAGGGTCTACACACTTAAGGTTCGATGACACTAGGGTTATAAAGGAAGTTTGTATGTGGTTACAGAATGTTGTTCGGAGTCCCGAATGAGATCCCAGACGTCACGAGGAGTTCCGGAATGGTCCGGAGGTAAAGATTTATATATGGGAAGTCCTGTTTTGGTAACTGGAAAAGTTTCGGGTTTTATCGGTAACGTACCGGGACCATCGAGAGGGTCCCGGGGGTCCACCAAGTGTGTCCACCATCCCCGGAGGGCAGCATGGGCCAAGTGTGGGAGGGGACCAGCCCCAGATGGGCTGGTGCACCCTCCCACAGGGCCCAAGGCACAGGGAAGGGTGGGAGGGGGGCAAATCCTAGGGGAGATGGGCCCTAAGGCCCACCCCAGGTGCGCCTCCCCTCTCCCCCCTTCTGGCCGCCACCAGATGGCATCTGGGGGCTTCCGCCACCCCTGGGGAGGGAACCCTAGAGGAGGCGCAGCCCCCTCTCCTCCCCCTATAAATAGTGGGGGTTTTGGGGCTGCCAGAGATGCGACAACCTCTCCCTCTTGGCGCAGCCCTACCTCTCTTACTCCTCCTCTCCCGTGGTGCTTGGCGAAGCCCTGCTGGACTATCACGCTCCTCCATCACCACCATGCCGTTGTGCTGCTGCTGGATGGAGTCTTCCTCAACCTCTCCCTCTCACCATGCTGGATCAATGCATGGGAGACGTCACCGGGCTGTACGTGTGTTGAACGCGGAGGTGTCGTCCGTTCGGCACTAGGATCTCCGATGATTTGGATCACGACGACTATGACTCCTTCAACCCTGTTCTCTTGAACGCTTCCGCTAAGCGATCTACAAGGGTATGTAGATGCACTCTCCTTCCCCTCGTTGCTGGTTTCTCCATAGATAGATCTTGGTGACACGTAGGAAAATTTGGAATTTCTGCTACGTTCCCCAAAAGTGGCATCATGGGCTAGGTCTATTGCGTAGATTCTTTGCACGAGTAGAACACAAATTAGTTGTGGGCGTTGATTTTGTTCAATATGCTTACCGTTACTAGTCCAATCTTGTTTCGACGGTATTGTGGGATGAAGCGGCCCGGACCGACCTTACATGTACTCTTACGTAAGACAGGTTCCACCGACTGACATGCACTTGGTGCATAAGGTGGCTAGTGGGTGCCAGTCTCTCCCACTTTAGTCGGAACGGATTCGATGAAAAGGGTCCTTATGAAGGGTAAATAGCAATTGGCATATCACGTTGTGGTTTTGCGTAGGTAAGAAACGTTCTTGCTAGAAACCCATAGCAGCCACGTAAAACATGCAAACAACAATTAGAGGACGTCTAACTTGTTTTTGTAGGGTATGCTATGTGATGTGATATGGCCAAGAAGAATGTGATGAATGATATGTGATGTATGAGATTGATCATGTTCTTGTAATAGGAATCATGACTTGCATGTCGATGAGTATGACAACCGGCAGGAGCCATAGGAGTTGTCTTAATTTATTGTATGACCTGCGTGTCATTAAACAACGCCATGTAATTACTTTACTTTATTGCTAACCGGTAGCCATAGTAGTAGAAGTAATAGTTGGAGAGACAACTTCATGAAGACACGATGATGGAGATCATGATGATGGAGGTCATGGTGTCATGCCGGTGACGATGATGATCATAGCCCCGAAGATGGAGATCAAAAGGAGCAAAATGATATTGGCCATATCATGTCACTATTTGATTGCATGTGATGTTTATCATGTTTATGCATCTTATTTGCTTAGAACGACGGTAGTAAATAAGATGATCCCTCATTAAACTTTCAAGAAAGTGTTCCCCCTAACTGTGCACCGTTGCGAAAGTTCGTCGTTTCGAAGCACCACGTGATGATCGGGTGTGATAGATTCTTACGTTCACATACAACGGGTGTAAGCTAGATTTACACACGCGAAACACTTAGGTTGACTTGACGAGCCTAGCATGTACAGACATGGCCTCGGAACACAAGAGACCGAAAGGTCGAGCATGAGTCGTATAGTAGATACGATCAACATGAAGATGTTCACCGATGATGACTAGTCCGTCTCACGTGATGATCAGACACGGCCTAGTTGACTCGGATCATGCAATCACTTAGATGACTAGAGGGATGTCTATCTGAGTGGGAGTTCATAAGATGAACTTAATTATCCTGAACATAGTCAAAAGATCTTTGCAAATTATGTCGTAAGCTCGCGTTTTAGTTCCACTGTTTAGATATGTTCCTAGAGAAAAATAGTTGAAAGTTGACAGTAGCGATTATGCGATCAGTAGAAAGCTTATGTCCTTAATGCACCGCTCAGTGTGCAGAACCCCAAACGTCATCTGTGGATGTTGTGAACATCGGACATACACGTTTTGATAACTACGTGATAGTTCAGTTAAATGGTTTAGAGTTGAGGCACCAAAGACGTTTTCAAAACATCACGGAACATATGAGATGTTTCGAGGGCTGAAATTGGGATTTCAGGCTCGTGCCCACGTCAAGAGGTATAAGACCTTCGACGATTCTCTTAGCCTGCAAACTAAGGGAGAAAAGCTCAATCGTTGAGCTTGTGCTCAGATTGTCTGAGTGCAACAATCACTTGAATCGAGTGGGAGTTGATCTTCCAGATGAGATAGTGATGTTTCTCCAAAGTCATTGCCACCAAGCTACTAGAGCTTCGTGATGAACTATAACATATCAGGGATAGATATGATGATCCTTGAGGTATTCGCGATGTTTGACACCGCGAAAGTAGAAATCAAGAAGGAGCATCAATTGTTGATGGTTGGTGAAACCACTAGTTTCAAGAAGGGCAAGGGCAAGAAGGGATACTTCATGAAACGGCAAATCAGTTGCTGCTCTAGTGAAGAAACCCAAGGTTTAACCCAAACCCGAGACTAAGTGCTTCTGTAATAAGGGGAACAACCACTGGAGCAGAATCACCCTAGATACTTGGTAGATGAGAAGGCTGACAAGGTCGATAGAAGTATATTGGATATACATTATGTTAATGTGTACTTTACTAGTACTCCTAGTAGCACCAGGGTATTAAGATACCGGTTCGGTTGCTAAGTGTTAGTAACTCGAAATAAAAGAGCTACGGGATAAATGGAGACTAGCTAAAGGTGAGCTGATGATATGTGTTGGAAGTGTTTCAAAGTTTGATGTGATCAAACATCGCACGCTCCCTCTACCATCAAGATTAGTATTAAACCTGAATAATTGTCATTTGGTGTTTGCGTTGAGAATAGACATGATTGGATTATGTCTATCACAATACGGTTATTCATATAAGGAGAATAATGGTTACTCTGTTTATTTGAATAATACCTTCAATGGTATTGCACCTAATAGGAATGGTTTATTGAATCTCGATCGTAGTGTTACACATTTTCATGCCAAAAGATATAAGATAGTAATGATAGTACCACTTACTTATGGCACTGCCATGTAAGTCATATTGGTATAAAACGCATGAAGAAGCTCCATGTTGATGGATCTTTGGACTCACTCGTTTTTGAAAAGTTTGAGACATGCGAATCATGTCTATTGGTGTATACGCATGAAGAAACTCCATGCAGATGGATCGTTTGGACTCACTTGATTTTGAATCACTTGAGATATGCAAATCATACCACATGGGCAAGATGACTGAAAAGCCTCGTTTTCAGTAAGATGGAACAAGATAGCAACTTGTTGGAAGTAGCACATTTTGATGTGTGCAGTCCAATGAGTGTTGAGGCATGCAGTGAATATCGTTATGTTCTTACTTGATAGATGATTCGAGTAGATGTTGAGTATATTTACTTGACGAAACACAAGTCTGAATTATTGAATGGTTCAAGTAATTTCAGAGTGAAGTTGAAGATCATCATGACAAGAGGATAAAATGTCTATGATATGATCATAGAGATGAGTATCTGAGTTACGAGCTTTGGCACACAATTAAGACATTGTGGAAATTGTTTCACAATTAGTACTGCCTGGAACACCATAGTGTGATGGTGTGTCTGAACATCATAGTTGCACCCTATTGGATATGGTGCATACCATGATGTCTCTTATCGAATTACCACTATCGTTCATGGGTTAGGCATTAGAGACAACCGCACTCACTTTAATGGGGCACCACGTAATTCTGTTGAGACGACACCGTTTGAACTGTGGTTTAGAGAAACCTAAGCTGTCGTTTCTTAAAAGTTTGGGGCTGCGACGCTTATGTGAAAAAGTTTTAGGTTGATAAGCTCGAACCCAAAGTGGATAAAATGCATCTTCATAGCACACCCAAAACAGTTGGGTATACCTCCTAATACAGATCCGAAGGCAATAGGGATTGTTTCTTGAACCGGGTCCCTTCATCGAGGAAAAGTTTGTCTCAAAAAGTTGAGTGGGAGGATGGTGGAGACTTGATATGGTTATTGAACCATCACTACAACTAGTGTGTAGCAGGGCACAGGAAGTTGTTCCTGTGGCGCCTACACCAATTGAAGTACAAGCTTATGATAGTGATCATGAAGTTTCGGATCAAGTAACTACCGTACCTCGTAGGGTGACAAGGATGCGTACTGCCTCAGAGTGGTATAGTAATCCTGTCTTGAAGGACATGTTGCTAGACAACAATGAACCTGCGAGTTATGGAGAAGTGATGGTGGGCCCATATTCTGACAAATGGTTAGAAGCCATGAAATCCGAGATAGGATCCATGTATCAGAACAAAGCATGGACTTTGGTGGACTTGCCCGATGATTGGCAAGCCATTGAGATAAATGGATCTTTAAGAAGAAGACGGGCGTGGATGGTAATGTCACCGTCTATGAAGCTCGACTTGTGGCGAAGAGTTTTTTCACAAGTTCAAGGAGTTGACTACGATGAGATTTTCTCATCCGTAGCGACGCTTAAGTCCGTCGGAATCATGTTAGCATTAGCTGCATTTATGAAATCTGGCAGATGGATGTCAAAATGAGTTTCCTTACCAGTCTTTGTAAGGAAAGGTTGTATGTGATACAATCAGAAAGTTTTTGTCGATCCTAAGGATGCTAAAAGGTATGCTGGCTCCAGCGATCCTTCTAAGGACTGGAGTAATGTCAGGACCCCAACTCAATGCCACATCGATCTAGCATGTAACACCTCATATCACTTTGTGGCCTCACGCACGGTATTCCCACGGGTGTCGCCTTACCCTTGCCCGGGACCGTTTGCGCCTTTTGTCACACGTATATGACAGTGTCACTAGCATCCATATGATAAGGAGTCCGGGCTGACATGGCTAGTCGTAAACCCAAAGTGGCACAAACTTACAGGGACAGGCATCCATGACCCAGCATCGAACGTGTCGGTCATCAGCGAGTGAATCCAGGCTGTAGCACTGGGCTAGCAGGACTTCGGTGAACCGGGCTGTAGCGGGCTAACAGGACTCCGGTATCCATCGCGTGACATTTCCCCGAAGGGACAGACACAGGAATGAAGAAGGACACATGCCGGCCAGCCTAAGTGTTCCGGTGCAGTAGCAAGCTACCATGGCTCGGTGGAAACACTAGGAGACATTTCCCGGTAAGAGAGGCTACTAAAGATAAACAACTAGATAGTCAGATCCCACACATACCAAGCATTTCAATAACATACACACAATATGCTCGATATGTGCAATACAACATGGCATCACAACATGACTCTATGACTCAAGTAATTTATTCAATAGGCTCCGAGGAGCGAGATATTACAAACAGGGGTCTCATGACCCAACATTCAGAGCATACAAATCAAAGCACAAGCGGAAGCTATCATGTCTGAGTACAGACAACTATAAATGAAAAAAAGGCTGAGAAGCCTGACTATCTACCAGATACTGCCGAGGGCACAAGATCGTAGCTGAGGTAACAAGCTAAACGTCGAAGTCCAAGCGGAACTACTAGTGAGACTGAAGTCTCTCTGCAAAAACATAAAATAGGCAAACGTGAGCAAGACTTACATCAGAACTAACTACATATGCATCATTATCAACAAAGGGGTGGTGGGGTTTAACTGCAGCAAGCCAGCTTTGACTCGGTGGCTATCCTAAACTACGACTGCAAGCGACTCTTTTGAGGTGGCGCACACGAGTCCACATATTCACCATATCAATACACAACTATGGATCCGCTCCCGACTCCCTACGAGAACGCCATCCATAGCACTCACGCTTATCTTGCGTATTTTAGAGTATCCACTTTCACTTGTCTATGAAGTGATATAAGCAACCCAGAAGTCCTTTTCCGCGGACACGGCTATTCGAATAGATCATATTAACCCTGCAGGGGTGTACTTCTTCACACACGCTCTCACCACTTACCGCCGTTTACACGACATGTACTCGGCAACCTTCAAGCGGAAGCCCAACGTGGGTGTCGGCCACGGCCTGCCTAAACACTCAAGTCTCTAGTCCAGGTTTATCGCCTATTCGGGTTCCATCCATGAGGAGATCCGGCCGGGGTTTCGCTCACAGCCCCAAACGATGTGAACAGGGTTCCCGAGACACCAAACGGGCGCCCGGTACACTGTGCCACGTGCCTACCGCATCACAGCCCACCCCTACGGTCAGCGCTGCCCACGGCCTCCAGCATACTACAAACACCAGAAACTACTTGCAACTCCTGGACAGAGGACAAGGGTGATCAAGAAGCCGAGAGGGTCCATTGGTTTCGGGCCCAATGCGTGGTAGTAGCTGAATCATGGATCACAAACACAGAACTCAGTTCCTGAGGACGGCTGCAATGAGACAACCCACCATGTACTCCTACATGGCCTCTCACCGCTACCTTTACCAAAACGTATTCACACACTTAGCTCACACACAGTAGGACATATTCACACACCTCTGATTCATTCCCGATGAATCAGACCTGACTCAACTCTAAGCAGTAGCAGGCATGACAAACAAGCAAGAATGAGTAGGCACAACAGGGCTCAAACAACTCCTACTCATGCTAGTGGGTTTCATCTATTTACTGTGGCAATGACAGGTCATGCAAAGGATAAAGGGGTTCAGCTACCGCAGCAGGTAACAGATGAATCGTTGTTGTCCTAATGCAGTAAAAGAGAGCAGGAGCGAGAGAGTGGGATTGTATCGGAATGAACAAGGGGGTTTTGCTTGCCTGGCACTTCTGAAGATAACATTGAGTCTTCATCAGTGTCAACGATCACAACGTCGGAACATCGTCTACCGGGAGGGAACAGATACCGGCAACAAAGAAGAAATACAATCAATGCAATGCAAATATGATGCATGCTCATGACATGGCAATATGAATGTGTTTTGAGCTAATGCAACTAGCAACAGATTAAATGAAGTTGGTTTGAATACAAGATTCAAATTCAAACTCCATATGTGATTATTCAAATGCCATTTAATTGATTTGTGCTAAACAGCAGCTATAAGTTGTTCTAACATGCATGAAAATGGTACAGATGGATTCCTTGAATTTTTCTGATAATTTTTCATATATAATTTATTTAATTTGGAGTTACGGTTGAATTTCTATGATTTTTAGAAGTTTTTACAATTTTCTGGAATTTCCTGAATAATATAAATCCAGAAATGAATTATGGCGTCAGCACCACGTCACAGTGACGTCAGCAGGGTCAACTGGGCGCCCCAGGTCAAACCTAACGTGTGGGGGCCACACGTCAGTGACATAGGAGCTAATCCCGGTCAAACCCAGCGCTGACTGGGGTTTGACCAGGGGTGGGGCCCACTGTCAGTGGCTGTGGGTTTAATTAGTGGGGCCATTAACACTAATTAAGCATGCCCCGTCGGCAGTCGCCGGAGTATCGCCGGCGGCGACCATTCCGCACGGCGGCGCGGCTCGGATTTGAGCTAGGGGCGATGGTTTGGCGCGCGGTTTGGCTCATTAGAACGTCCGTGACGCGGCGCGTCCAGTGGTGGCTGTGGCCGCAGCTGGGGTAACCGGTAGCGGCAACTACGGCGAGAGAGGCGGCGACCAAAGCTCGGGCATCGCCTAAGACGATGCTATGGTGCGGCTACGGACGAACCGATGGGAGTTTTCGGCTCCTGGGAACATCTCGAGCCCGAGGGCGTGCTCAGACGCGAGCTAAGACACCTGTGGCCATGGCGGTGCCATGGCCGACGGCGAGGAGCGCTCGGCAAGGTGGTTAGGGCGGCTAGAGTACGAGAACGAGCGCGAGGAGGAGGGGGAATGGAAGAGTAGCTCACAGCGGATCTTGTGGAGGCAACGGCGAGGCCGGGGAGGGGCTGGAGCTCGCGAATCCTCGAAAGTTCGCCGGCGGCCGAAGGTTGGGGGCGAGCTTGAGGGCGACGCTGCAGGGCTTCCGGAGGGCCGTGGATCGGTGGGGAGGAAGAGGGGGTCGGGGCGGAGCTTCCTGGGGCGTCGGTGAGGCGTGGGGTGGCCGGTAGCCACGGTGGCTCTCGTCGGTGGCGGCGGCTCCGTTCGGGTGAGGAGAACAGAGGAGGGGGAGAGTGTTCCGGGGAGAGGATGAGGATGCGGGAGAGTGAGGAAGAGAGGCAGGGAGGTGCGTGGCGTCTCCGGGCGTCGAGGAGGAAGCAGGAGGTGGCCGAGGCCTCTCGGTCGCGCGCCACGCCTCGCCTCTGTCCTTCTGGCGAGGGAGGAAGACGACAGGGGAGGGGGTGGAGATGGGCTGGGCCGGCTGGGCCGGTTGGTGGTGCCAGGTAGGCTGCGGGTAAGTGGCCCAGGTAGGTTTCCTCTCTCTCCTGTTTTATTGTTCTGTTTGTTTTATTTTTATTTAATCTTTTGCCACTGTTTTTGAATTTAAAATAATTCAAACAATGCCAAAAGCTCCTCTGAAATATTTTTATTTTGCTATATGGACTTTTCCAAAAGCTCATAAAATATTTCAGGGGTATTTGAAATTATATTCTAGTTATATGAATATAATTCAAATTAAAATAGCTAATGATTTAAATTCAAAGTCCCAAAAATAAATCCTTAAAAATGTTCAATATTTTGGTTGGGACCAGAACCCTTACCAAAAATTATCAAACATTTAAGAAGAGCATTTTGGAGCAATGAATGAGATTTTTAGGGTTTTTGCCCTTCTTTTATTTAAGTTTTTGAGGCTTCCAAAATTCCTCAGTTCAGGTTTCAAAAATTTAAACATGATGCTCAGATGGAAGCAGGCATAGGACAGGCCGGAACTAGGGATGTGACAAGTAAGCATCTCGGAGTTGGAATGTACGCTTTAATGAGATGATCAAAGATTTTGGGTTTATACAAAGTTTATGAGAAACTTGTATTTCCAAAGAAGTGAGTGGGAGCACTATAGAATTTCTGATGAGTATATGTTGTTGACATATTGTTGATCAGAAATGATGTAGAGTTTCTGGAAAGCATATAGGGTTATTTGAAAGGTGTTTTTCAATAGAAAACCTCGAATAAGCTGCTTGAACATTGAGCATCAAGATCTATGAGGATAGATCAAAAACCGCTAAATGGTACTTTCAAATGAGCACATACCTTGACATGATCTTGAAGGTGTTCAAGATGGATCAGTCAAAGAAGGAGTTCTTGCCTGAGTTGTAAGGTATGAAGTTAAGAGTTAAAGCTCGACCACGGCAGAAGAGAGAGAAAGGACGAAGGTCTTCCCCTACGCTTCAGACGTAGGCTCTATAGTATGCTATGATGTATACCCCACCGGAAGTGTGCCTTGCGATGAGTCATTCAAGGGGTACAAGAATGATCCAGGAATGGATCATTGGACAGCGGTCAAAATTGTCCTTGGAGTAAATAAGGACATGTTTCTCGATTATGGAGGTGATAAAGAGTTCGGCGTAAAGGGTTACGTCGATGCAAACTTTAACACCTATCCGAGTGACTCTGAGTAGCAAACCGGATACGTATAGTGGAACAACCATTTGGAATAGCTCCAAGTAGAGCGTGGAAGCAACATTTACAATATGACCTAGAGATTTGCAAAGTACATACGGATCTGAATGTTTCAGACCCGTTGACTATAACCTCTCTCAAGCAAAACATGATCAAACCCCAGAACTCATTGAGTCTAAATCACATGATGATGTGAACTAGTTTAAAGACACTAGTAAACTCTTTGGATGTTGGTCACATGGCGATGTGACCTGTGAGTGTTAATCACATGGCGATGTGAACTAGATTATTGACTCTAGTGCAAGTGGGAGACTGTTGGAAATATGCCCTGGAGGCAATAATAAATTAGTTATTATTATATTTCCTTGTTCATCGTGGTTCATCCGATGAGATCATCGTGGAACATGTGGGAGCCACCATGGGTATCCAGATCCCGCTATTGGTTATTGACCGGAGAACGTCTCGGTCATGTCTGCATGGTTCCCGAACCCGTAGGGTCAACACACTTAAGGATCGATGATGCTAGGGTTATAAAGGAAGTTTGTATGTGGTTACCGAATGTTGTTAGGAGTCCCGGATGAGATCCGGACATCACGAGGAGTTCCGGAATGGTCCGGAGGTAAAGATTTATATATGGGAAGTCCTGTTTTGGTCACCGGAAAAGTTTCGGGTTTTATCGGTAACGTACCGGGATCACCGGGAGGGTCCCGGGGGTCCACCAAGTGGGTCCACCATCCCCGGAGGGCAGCATGGGCCAAGTGTGGGAGGGGACCAGCCCCAGATGGGCTGGTGCACCCCCCACAGGGCCCAAGGCGCAGGGAAGGGTGGGAGGGGGGCAAACCCTAGGGGAGATGGGCCCTAAGGCCCACCCCAGGTGCGCCTCCCCTCTCCCCCCTTCTGGCCGCCACCAGATGGCATCTGGGGGCTGCCGCCACCCTTGGGGAGGGAACCCTAGAGGGGGCGCAGCCCCCTCCCCTCCCCCTATAAATAGTGGGGGTTTTGGGGCTGCCAGAGACGCGAGAACCTCTCCCTCTTGGCGCAGCCCTACCTCTCTTACTCCTCCTCTCCCGCGGTGCTTGGCGAAGCCCTGCTGGACTACCACGCTCCTCCATCACCACCACGCTGTTGTGCTACTGCTGGATGGAGTCTTCCTCAACCTCTCCCTCTCACCTTCCTGGATCAAGGCATGGGAGACGTCACCGGGCTGTACGTGTGTTGAACGCGGAGGTGCCGTCCGTTCGGCACTAGGATCTCCGGTGATTTGGATCACGACAAGTACGACTCCTTCAACCCCGTTCTCTTGAACGCTTCCGCTTAGCGATCTACAAGGGTATGTAGATGCACTCTCCTTCCCCTCGTTGCTGGTTTCTCCATAGATAGATCTTGATGACACGTAGGAAAATTTTGAATTTCTGCTACGCTCCCCAACATAAATATCAAACATGACACTAGGAGAATTACGCGTACAGTTATATTGGAACCTACGCACAAAGGAATCAGTCAATTGATAGTACTGAGGACACTTATCTTGTAAGAAGTCCTCCAGCTCGGCATTACGCACATACGCGTCAAATTCCTCCTTGAAGCCTGCTTCGACCATAAATTCATCGGATGGCCACTCACAAGCTCGTACATCCGCGTCCCTCGGCAATTCAACATCTTGCTCCCGTATAGCAATCCTTGGCCCTTTCTTTGCCGAGGAACCACCTTGGTACATTCTTCTAAGCATAATTCTTTTTCTGAAAATTTCTGAAATTTTAGTAACTTTAAAATAAAAGTGAATAAAACTAAACAAGATTGATAGCAACTACTCCTACAAGTGCCTAGAGCCTATATCATGCATTGGAATTGCTTGGGACCTCAAAAATTTAACATGCAAGCTCAAGAACAAGGTCACCTATGCAGCAAAAATTGGGAGTTAATAAAGCACTAGAACAAAAACTAATTGGACCAATGGAGGAGTCACATACCAAGCAACAATCTCCCAAAGCAGTTTTGTGAATGGAGCTTTGAGCTAAGAGATCGAAAATCGCAGCAAAACGAGCTAGAACTCGTGCTTGAGCTGGATGGGGATTTTTTTGGGTAGAAGATGAAGTGTGTGGATGCTGGCATAAGTGGAGGGGGCCACCAGGGGCCCACGAGACAGGGGGGCCCTATAGGGGGGGCGCGCCCTCCACTCTCGTGGCCTGGTGCTTGCCCCTACTGCAGTGATTTCAGTGCCTAAAATCCTCAAATATTCCAGAAAAAATCATACTAAATTTGCAGGGCATTTGGAGCACCTTTATTTTCAGACTATTTTTTAATGCATGGATAATTCAGAAAACAGACAGATAATACTATTTTTGCTTTATTTATTCTAAATAACAGAAAGTAAAAAGAGGGTACAGAAGGTTGTGCCTTCTAGTTTCATCCATCTCGTGATCATCAAAATGAACCCACTAACAAGGTTGATCAAGTCTTGTTAACAAACTCATTCCGAATAACACGGAACCGGAGAAATTTCGAATAACACTAAGTTACCTCAACGGGGATATGAAAATCCCCAACAATAAGAATATCATACTTTTTCTTGACAGTAGGGAGAGGAAATTCAAAACCTCCAATAATAATAGTTGGAACTTGTCCAATAGAATTGATGCTATGCACTTGAGATTGTTTCCTCGGAAAGTGTACCATATGCTCATTACCATTAACATGAAAAGTGATATTGCCTTTGTTGCAATCAATAACAGCCCCTGCAGTATTAAGAAAAGGTCTACCAAGGATGATAGACATACTAGCGTCCTCGGGAATATCAAGAATAACAAAGTTCATTAAGATAGTGACATTTGCAACCACAACAGGCACATCCTCACAAATACCGACAGGTATAGCAGTTGATTTATCGGTCATTTGCAAAGATATTTCAGTAGGTGTCAACTTATTCAATTCAAGTCTACGATATAAAGAGAGAGGCATAACACTATCACCGGCTCCAAGATCACATAAAACAGTTCTAACATAATTTCTTTTAATAGAGCATGGTATAGTTGGTACACCCGGATCTCCAAGTTTCTTTGATATTCCACCCTTAAAAGTGTAATTAGCAAGCATGGTGGAAATTTCAGCTTCCGGTATCTTTCTTTTATTTGTAATGATATCCTTCATATACTTAGCATAAGGATTTACTTTCAGCATATCAGTTAAGCGCATACGTAAGAAAATAGGTCTAATCATTTCAGCAAAGCGCTCAAAATCCTCATCATCCTTTGACTTGGATGGTTTAGGAGGAAAGGGCATGGGTTTCTGAACCCATGGTTCTCTTTCTTTACCGTGCTTCCTAGCAACAAAATCTCTCTTATCATAACGTTGATTCTTTGATTGTGGGTTATCAAGATCAACAACAGGTTCAATCTCTACATCATTGTTTTTGCTAGGTTGAGCATCAACATGAACATTATCAGTAACATTATCACTAGATTCATGTTCATCACCTGATTGTGTTTCAGCATCAGAAATAGAAATATCATTGGGATTCTCAGGTGTGTCTACAGTGGGTTCACTAGAAGCATGCAAAGTTCTATCGTTTTTCTGTTTCTTCTTTTTAGAAGAACTAGGTGCTTCTAAATTATTTCTCTGAGAATCTTGCTCGATTCTCGTAGGGTGGCCTTCAGGATACAAAGGTTCCTGAGTCATTCTACCAGTTCTAGTAGCCACTCTAACAACAAGGTCATTTTTATTATTTAATTCGTCAAGAAAATCATTTTGAGCTTTAAGTACTTGCTCAGCTTGAGTAGCAACCATAGAAGCATATTTGCTAACGAGGTGAAGTTCATCTTTAACTCTTGCCAGATTATCGCTTACGCGTCCTATCTCAAAAGCATTATTCTTTAACTCTCTACCAACATAAGCATTAAAACTTTCTTGTCTAGCCATAAAGTCAACAAATTCACCTAAGCATGGGCTATGAAATTTAGTAGAGGGGATTTCAACTTTATCATATCTATAGAGAGAATTTACCTTTACTACCTGTGTCGGGTTATCAAGACAATATGGTTCTTCAACAAGTGGTATATTAAGACCATGTATTTCTTCAATAGGAGGTAAATTCTTAACATCTTCAGCTTTAATACCTTTTTCTTTCATTGATTTCTTTGCCTCTTGCATATCTTCAGGACTGAGAAATAAAACACATCTCTTCTTCGGAGTGGGTTTAGGAATAGGCTCAGGAGTTGGATCAATTGGTTCAGGAATTGCTTCAGGAATTGGCTCAGGATGAGTCCAATTATTTTCATGAGTCAACATATTATTCAGTAATATTTCAGCTTCGTCGACTGTTCTTTCCTTGAAAACACAACCAGCACAACTATCCAAGTAGTCCTTGGAAGCATCGGTTAGTCCATTATAAAAGATATCAAGTATTTGATTTTTCTTGAGAGGATGATCAGGCAAAGCATTAAGTAACCGGAGAAGCCTCCCCCAAGCTTGTGGGAGACTCTCTTCTTTGATTTGCACAAAATTATATATTTCCCGCAAGGCAGCTTGTTTCTTATGAGCAGGGAAATATTTAGCAAAGAAGTAATAAATCATATCCTGGGGACTATGCACACAACCAGGAGCAAGAGAATTATACCAAGTCTTAGCATCACCCTTTAATGAGAATGGAAATATCTTAAGGATATAAAAATAGTGAGAATTCTCATCATTAGTAAATAGGGTAGCTATATCATTCAACTTGGTAAGATGTGCCACAACAGTTTCAGATTCAAGGCCATAAAAAGGATCAGATTCAACTAAAGTAATAATCTCAGGATCAACAGAGAATTCATAATCCTTATCAGTAACACAAATAGGTGAAGTAGCAAAAGCAGGGTCAGGTTTCATTCTAGCATTAAGAGATTGCTGCTTCCATTTAGCTAATAGTTTCTTGAGATCATATCTATCATTGCAAGCAAAGATTTCCCTAGCAGCTTCTTCATTCATAACATAACCCTTAGGAACAACAGGCAATACATAATCATTGGGAGAACCTTCATCATCACTATCATCAGTAATAGGATCTTCAGTAATTTCATTCCCCCTAACTCTAGCAAGTTGTTCATCAAGAAATTCACCTAATGGCAAAGTAGTATCACGCACAGAAGTTTCATCATGCATAGCAGAAGTGTCATCATCAATAACATGCGACATATCAGAATTCATAGCAGTAGCAGGTTTAGGTGTCGCAAGCCTACTAATAACGGAAGGAGAATCTAGTGCAGAGCTAGATGGCAGTTTCTTACCTCCCCTCGTAGTTGAGAGTAAAATAGTAGTTTAGTCGTCTTTCAAGTTCTTCATAGTGATCAACAGATATAAATCCCAAGTGACTCAGAGAATAGAGCTATGCTCACCGGCAACGGCGCCAGAAATTAGTCTTGATAACCCACAAGTGTAGGGGATCGCAACAGCTTTCGAGGGTAAAGTATTCAACCCAAATTTATTGATTCGACACAAGGGGAGCCAAAGAATATTCTTGAGTATTAGCAGTTGAGTTGTCAATTCAACCACACCTGGATAACTTAGTATCTGCAGCAAGGTATTTAGTAGCAAAGTAGTATGATAATAAAGGTAACGGTAGCAAAAGTAAAGATAATTGTTTTGGGGGTTTTGTAGTAGTTGTAACAGTAGCAACGGAAAAGTAAATAAGCGAAGAATAATATGTGAAAAGCTCGTAGGCAATGGATCAGTGATGGATAATTATGCCGGATGCGATTCCTCATGTAATAGCTATAACATAGGGTGACACAGAACTAGCTCCAATTCATCAATGTAATGTAGGCATGTATTCCGTAAATAGTAATACGTGCTTATGGAAAAGAACTTGCATGACATCTTTTGTCCTACCCTCCCGTGGCAGCGGGGTCCTAGCGGAAACTAAGAGATATTAAGGCCTCCTTTTAATAGAGAACTGGAACAAAGCATTAGCACATAGTGAATACATGAACTCCTCAAACTACGGTCATCACCGAGAAGTATCCCGATTATTGTCACTTCGGGGTTGTCGGATCATAACACATAATAGGTGACTATAGACTTGCAAGATAGGATCAAGAAAACACATATATTCATGAAAATATAATAGGTTCAGATCTAAAATCATGGCACTCGGGCCCTAGTGACAAGCATTAAGCATAGCAAAGTCATAGCAACATCAATCTCAGAACATAGTGGATACTAGGGATCAAACCCTAACAAAACTAACTTGATTACATGGTAAATCTCATCCAACCCATAACCGTCCAGCAAGCCTACGATGGAATTACTCACGCACGGCAGTGAGAATCATGAAATTGGTGATGGAGGATGGTTGATGATGACGACGACGATGAATCCCCCTCTCCGGAGCCCCGAACGGACTCCAGATCAGCCCTCCCGAGAGAGATTAGGGCTTGGCGGCGGATCCGTGTCGTAAAACGCGATGAAACTTTCTCTCTGATTTTTTTTCTCCCCGAACGTGAATATATGGAGTTGGAGTTGAGGTCGGTGGAGGTCCAGGGGGCCCACGAGATAGGGGGGCGCGCCCTAGGGGGGCGGCCCCCTGTCTCGTGGACAGCATGTGGGCCCCCTAGTGTATATCTTTCGCCCAGAAATTCTTATTGATTCCAAAAAGTGCCTCCGTGGATTTTCAGGACATTCCGAGAACTTTTCTTTTCTACACATAAAACGACATCATGGCAGTTCTGCTGAAAACAGCGTCAGTCCGGGTTAGTTTCATTCAAACCATGCAAGTTAGAGTACAAAACAAGGGCAAAAGTGTTTGGAAAAGTAGATACATTATAGACTTATCAGTTAGCAAGCATTGTATTGGTCATTTGAACAATTCATGAAAGAATATTGAAGGAAGAGAGATTTCATATATAAATACACTATCCTAGACATCTTTTATAATTGGGAGCACTCATTTAGTATGACATGCTAAAGAGTTGATGTTGGACAAGGAAGACAACGTAATGGTTTATGTTTTGCGACATCTCAGTTAGAGTATATTGTCATGGATCATTCAAACATGTTGAGCTTGCCTTTCCCCCTCATGCTAGCCAAAATTCCTTGCACCAAGTAGAGATACTACTTGTGCTTCCAAATATCCTTAAACCCAGTTTTGCCATGAGAGTCCACCATACCTACCTATGGATTGAATAATATCCTTCAAGTAAGTTGTCATCGGTGCAAGCAATAAAAATTGCTCTCTAAATATGTATGATCTTTTGGTGTGAAGAAAATAGCTTTATACGATCTTGTTATGGAAGCAATAAAAGCGACGGACTGCATAATAAAGGTCCATATACAAGTGGCAATATAAAGTGGCGTTCATTCGCATTAAGATTTTGTGCATCCAACCCTAAAAGCGCATGACAACCTCTACTTCCCTCTGCGAAGGGCCTATCTTTTACTTTATGTCTTTTACTTTATGCAAGAGTCAAGGTGATCTTCACCTTTCCCTTTTTCATTTTATCCTTTGGCAAGCACTTTGTGTTGGGGTGATCCTGATATATATATCCAATTGGATGTAAGTTAGCATGAACTATTATTGTTGACATCACCCAAAGGTGAATACGTTGGGAGGCAACACTATAAGCCCCTATCTTTCTCAGTGTTCGATTAAGACTTCATAACCACAAGTATTGCGTGAGTGTTAGAAATTGTAGAAGACTATTTGATAGTTGAGCATGTGAAGTTTGCTATTCCTGGAAATTAGATGAATTGCAATTGTTTGATGACTGAGAATGAAGTTTGCTAGTTTTCAAGAAAGTTTATGGTCTATGCTTTGACATGTGAATTGCTTGTTACTTTATCGTGAGAAGTTTTATGATTTGAACTACTGTTATGACATATTATCATGCTAGAAAAGGTGATTGAAATTATCATTGATCAAACTTGTGCACCTTCTAGCATTCACACTTCATAAATTCTATCTTTTATCATTTACCAACTCGAGGACGAGTAGGAATTAAGCTTGGGGATGCTGATACGTCTCCAACGTATCTATAATTTATGAAGCATTCATGCTATTTTATTATCTGTTTTGAATGATTACGGGCTTTATTATACACTTTTATATTACTTTTGGGACTAACCTATTAACCGGAGGCCCGGCCCATATTGCTGTTTTATTGCTTGTTTCAGTATTTTGAGGAAAAGTGTAGCGACCAGACCTCAAACAGTCTGATCTCTGTGCTCAGTGTCATCCCTGGATCAGTAATGCTAACACCACACAGTACCTGGAGGATTTATAACAGAGTAGCAATCACACACTGATTACATCGAATGTCTCAAGAGAGAACTTATTGAAATAAATATGGCTTAAGGCCATCTAAATACGATAACAGCGGAAGTCTTGGAAGAATAAGCGAGTCCATCAACTCCAACGACATCACTGAGTATAGAACCACGACCTAAGCACCTTACTCGTCGTCTGAAAAGTCTGCAACATGAAACGTTGCAGCCCGAAAATGGGTCAGCACATGGAATTGTTGGAAATATGCCCTAGAGGCAATAATAAATTAGTTATTATTACTAAATTTCCTTGTTCATGATAATCGTTTATTCTCCATGCTATAATTGTATTGATAGGAAACTCAGATACATGTGTGGATACATAGACAACACCATGTCCCTAGTAAGCCTCTAGTTGACTAGCTCGTTGATCAATAGATGGTTACGGTTTCCTGACCATGGACATTGGATGTCGTTGATAACGGGATCACATCATTAGGAGAATGATGTGATGGACAAGACCCAATCCTAAGCCTAGCACAAAGATCGTGTAGTTCGCATGCTAAAGCTTTTCTAATGTCAAGTATCATTTCCTTAGACCATGAGATTGTGCAACTCCCGGATACCGTAGGAATGCTTTGGGTGTACCAAACATCACAACATAACTGGGTGGCTATAAAGGTGCACTACAAGTATCTCCGAAAGTGTCTGTTGGGTTGGCACGAATCGAGACTGGGATTTGTCACTCTGTGTAACGGAGAGGTATCTCTGGGCCCACTCGATAGGACATCATCATAATGTGCACAATGTGACCAAGGGGTTGATCATGGGATGATGTGTTATGGAACGAGTAAAGAGACTTGCCGGTAACGAGATTGAACAAGGTATCGGCATACCGACGATCGAATCTCGGGCAAATACAATACCGCTAGACAAAGGGAATTGAATACGGGACTGATTGAATCCTTGACATCGTGGTTCATCCGATGAGATCATCGTGGAACATGTGGGAGCCAACATGGGTATCCAGATCCCGCTGTTGCTTATTGGCCAGAGAGTTGTCTCGGTCATGTCTACATGATTCCCGAACCCGTAGGGTCTACACACTTAAGGTTCCGTGACGCTAGAGTTGTTATGGGAAATAGTATGTGGTTACCGAAGGTTGTTCGGAGTCCCGGATGTGATCCCGGACATCACGAGGAGTTCCGGAATGGTCCGACGGTGAAGACCGATATATTGGACAAAGGGTATTGGAGTCCGAAAGTGTTCCGGGGTACTAGGCTATGGCTAGCATGACTGGAAGGTGTTTCGGGAGCCCCGGCAAGTGTTGGAGGGGCTCATGGGCCAAAGGGGAAGGGGCAAACCAGCCCACTAAGGGGTGGTGCGCCCCTCCCAGCCCCTCTCACGTAACCAGGAGAGGTGGGGGCGCCTCCCCTAGGGCAGCCCCCCTTCCCGACTTGGGGGGCAAGTTTCCTAGGGCGTGGGGGCGCCCAAACCCATCTAGGGTTTCCCCTGTGGCCGCCGCCCCTCCCATAGGGAACCCTAGGGCGCCTCCTCCACCCCCCTTACCCCTATATATAGTGAGGGAGAGAGAGGGCAGCCACATACCCTTCCCTTGGCGCAGCCCTCTCCTTCCCCCAACACCTCCTCCTCCTCCGTAGTGCTTGGCGAAGCCCTGCTGGAGAACCACGAGCTCCACCATCACCACGCCGTCGTGCTGTCGGAGTTCTCCCTCAACTTCTCCTCTCCCTTTGCTGGATCAAGAAGGAGGAGACGTCCCCGGGCAGTACGTGTGTTGAACACGGAGGCGCCGTCCGTTCGGCGCTAGATCGGATCTTCCGCGATTAGAATCGCCGCGAGTACGACTCCATCATCCGCGTTCTTGAAACGCTTCCGCTTAGCGATTTTCAAGGGTATGAAGATGCTCATCCTCTCCCTCTCTTGTTGCTAGAATCTCCATAGATTGATCTTGGTGTTGCGTAGAAAATTTTGAATTTCTACTACGTTCCCCAACAGTGGTATCAGAGCCAGGTTTATTGCGTAGATTCTATGCACGAGTAGAACACAAGTTGTTGTGGGCGTTGATTTTGTTCAATATGCTTACCGTTACTAGTCCAATCTTGATTCGGCAGCATCATGGGATGAAGCGGCCCGGACCGACCTTACACATACGCTTACGTGAGACAGGTTCCACCGACTGACATGCACTAGTTGCATAAGGTGGCTAGCGGGTGCCAATCTCTCCCACTTTAGTCGGATCGGATTCGATGAAAAGGGTCCTTATGAATGGTAAATAGCAATTGACATATCATGTTGTGGTTTTGCGTAGGTAAGAAACGTTCTTGCTAGAAACCCATAGCAGCCACGTAAAACATGCAAACAACAATTAGAGGACGTCTAACTTGTTTTTGCAGGGTCTTCTATGTGATGTGATATGGCCAAAAAGAATGTGATGAATGATATGTGATGTATGATATTGATCATGTTCTTGTAATAGGAATCACGACTTGCATGTCGATGAGTATGACAACCGACAGGAGCCATAGGAGTTGTCTTTATTTTTGTATGACCTGCGTGTCATTGAACAACGCCATGTAATTACTTTACTTTATTGCTAACCGGTAGCCATAGTAGTAGAAGTAATACGTTGGCGAGAAAACTTCATGGAGACACGATGATGGAGATCATGATGATGGAGATCATGGTGTCATGCCGGTGACGATGATGATCATGGAGCCCAGAAGATGGAGATCAAAAGGAGCAATATGATATTGGCCATATCATGTCACTATTTGATTGCATGTGATGTTTATCATGTTTATACATCTTATTTTCTTAGATCGACGGTAGCTTAAATAAGATGATCACTCGCAATAATTTCAAGAAAAGTGTTCCCCCTAACTGTGCACCATTGCGAAGGTTCGTTGTTTCGAAGCACCACGTGATGATCGGGTGTGATAGATTCTAATGTTTGAATATAATGGGTGTAAGCCAGATTTACACACGCAATACACTTAGGTTGACTTGACGAGCCTAGCATGTACAGACATGGCCTCAGAACACAGAAGACCGAAAGGTCGAGCATGAGTCATATAGAAGATACGAACAACATGAAGATGTTCACCGACGTTGACTAGTTCGTCTCACGTGATGATCGGACACAGCCTAGTTAACTCGGATCATGTAATCACTTAGATGACTAGAGGGATGTCTATCTGAGTGGGAGTTCATAAGATGAGGTTAATTATCCTGAACATAGTCAAAAAGATCTTTGCAAATTATGTCGTAAGCTCGCGCTTTAGTTCTACTGTTTAGATATGTTCCTAGAGAAAATTCAGTTGAAAGTTGATAGTAGCGATTATGCGGACTAGGTCCGTAAACTGAGGATTGTCCTCGTTGCTTCAAATAAGGCTTATGTCCTTAATGCACCACTCAGTGTGCTGGACCTCAAACGTCGTCTGTGGATGTTGCGAACTTCTGACATACACGTTTTGATAACTAGGTTATAGTTTAGTAATGTTAAACGGTTTAGAATTGAGGCACCGAAGATGATTTTGAAACGTCGCAGAACATATGAGATGTTTCGAGGGCTGAAATTGGGATTTTAGGCTTGTGCCCACGTCAAGAGGTATAAGACCTCCGACGATTTTCTTAGCCTGCAAACTAAGGGAGAAAAGCTCAGTCGTTGAGCTTGTGCTCAGATTGTCTGAGTACAAAAATCACTTGAATCGAGTGGGAGTTGCTCTTCCAGATGAGATAGTGATGTTTCTCCAAATTCATTGCCACCAAGCTGCTAGAGCTTCATGATGAACTATAACATATTAGGGATAGATATGATGATCCTTGGATATTCGCAATGTATGACACCGCGAAAGTAGAAATCAAGGAGGAGCATCAATTGTTGATGGTTGGTGAAACCACTAGTTTCAAAAAGGGCAAGGGCAAGAAGGGATACTTCATGAAACGGCGAATCAGCTGCTGCTCTAGTGAAGAAACCCAAGGTTGAACCCAAACCCGAGACTAAGTGCTTCTATAATAAGGGGAACAGTCACTGGAGCAGAATTACCCTAGATACTTTGTAGATGAGAAGGCTGACAAGGTCGATAGAAGTATATTGGATATACATTATGTTAGTGTGTACTTTACTAGTACTCCTAGTAGCACCAGGGTATTAGATACCGGTTCGGTTGCTAAGTGTTAGTAACTCGAAATAAAAGGCTACGGCATAAACAGAGACTAGCTAAAGGCGAGTTGACGATATGTGTTCGAAGTGTTTTCCAATCTTGATGTGATCAAGCATCGCACGCTCCAACTACCATCGAGTTTGGTGTTTGCGTTGAGCATAGACATGATTGGATTATGTCTATCGCAATACGGTTATTCATTTAAGGAGAATAATGGTTACTCTGTTTATTCGAATAATACCTTCAATGGTCTTGCACCCAAAATGAATGGTTTATTGAATCGCGATCGTAGTGATACACATGTTCATGCCAAAAGATAAGATAGTAATGATAGTACCACCTACTTGTGGCACTGCCATGTAAGTCATATTGGTATAAAACACATGAAGAAGCTCCATGTTGATGGATCTTTGAACTCACTCATTTTTGAAAAAGTTTGAGACATGCGAACCATGTCTATTGGTGTATATGCATGAAGAAACTCCATGCAAATGGACCATTTTGGACTCACTTGATTTTGAATCACTTGAGACATGCAAATCATACCACATGGGCAAGATGACTGAACGCCTCGTTTTCAGTAAAATAGAACAAGAAAGCAACTTGTTGGAAGTAACACATTTTGATGTGTGCAGTCCAATGAGTGCTGAGGCACGCAGTGGATATCGTTATGTTCTTACTTCACGGATGATTTGAGTAGATACTGAGTATATTTACTTAATGAAACACAAGTCTGAATTATTGAATGGTTCAAGTAATTTTACAGTGAAGTTGAAGATCATCGTGACAAGAGGATAAAATGTCTATGATATGATCATAGAGATGAGTATCTGAGTTACGAGCTTTGGCACGCAATTAAGACATTGTGGAAATTGTTTCACAATGAATACTGGCTGGAACACCATAGTGTGATGGTGTGTCCGAACATCATAGTTGCACCCTATTGGATATGGTGCGTTCCATGATGTCTCTTATTGAATTACCACTATCGTTCATGGGTTAGGCATTAGAGACAACTGCACTCACTTTATAGGGCACCACGTAATTCCGTTGAGACGACACCGTTTGAACTATGGTTTGGGAAACCTAAGTTGTCATTTCTTAAAAGTTTGGGGCTGCGACGCTTATGTGAAAAGGTTTCGGGTTGATAAGCTCGAACCCAAAGCGGATAAAATGCATCTTCACAGGACACCCAAAACAGTTGGGTATACCTCCTAATTCAGATCCGAAAGCAATAGGGATTGTTTCTTGAATCGAGTCCTTTCTCGAGGAAAAGTTTGTCTCCGAAAGTTGAGTGGGAGCATGGTGGAGAATTGATGAGGTTATTGAACCGTCACTTCAACTAGTGTGTAGCAGGGCACAGGAAGTTGTTCCTGTGACGCCCACACCAATTGAAGTAGAAGCTTATGATAGTGATCATGAAGTTTCGGATCAAGTCACTACCGTACCTCGTAGGGTGACAAGGATGCGTACTACTTCAGAGTGGTACAATAATCTTGTCTTGAAGGTCATGTTGCTAGACAACAATGAACCTGCGAGCTATGGAGAAGCGATGGTGGGCCCATATTCTGACAAATGATTAGAAGCCATGTAATCCGAGATAGGATCCATGTATCAGAACAAAGCATGGACTTTGGTGGACTTACCCGATGATCGGCAAGCCATTGAGATAAATGGATCTTTAAGAAGAAGACGGACGTGGACGGTAATGTCACCGTCCATGAAGCTCGACTTGTGGCGAAGAGTTTTTCACAAGTTCAAGGAGTTGACTACGATGAGATTTTATCATACGTAGCGGTGCTTAAGTCCGTCGGAATCATGTTAGCATTAGCTGCATTTATGAAATCTGGCATATGGATGTCAAAACGAGTTTCCTTACCAGTTTTCGTAAGGAAAGGTTGTATGTGATACAATCAGAAAGGTTTTGTCGATCCTAAGGATGCTAAAAGGTATGCTGGCTCCAGCGGTCCTTCTAAGGACTGGAGTAAGCATCTCAGAGTTGGAATGTGCGCTTTGATGAGATGATCAAAGATTTTGGGTTTATTAAGTTTATGAGAAACTTGTATTTCCAAAGAAGTGAGTGGGAGCACTATAGAATTTCTGATGAGTATATGTTGTTGACATATTGTGAATCAGAAATGATGTAGAATTTATGGAAAGCATATAGAGTTATTTGAAAAGTGTTTTTCAATAGAAAACCTGGAATAAGCTGCTTGAACATTGAGCATCAAGATCTATGAGGATAGATCAAAAACGCTTAATGGTACTTTCAAATGAGCACGTACCTTGACATGATCTTGAAGGTGTTAAGATGGATCAGTCAAAGAAGGAGTTCTTGCCTAAGTTGTAAGGTATGAAGTTAAGACTTAAAGCTCGACCAAGGCAGAAGAAAGAGGAAGGACGAAGGTCGTCCCCTATGCTTTTGTCATAGGCTCTATACGGTATGCCATGCTGAGTACCGCACCTGATGTGTGCCTTGCCACATGTATGGCAAGAGGGTACAAAGGTGATCAAGGAGTGGATCACCAGACAGCGGTCAAAATTGTCCTTGGGGTAATCAGGACATGTTTCTCGATTATGGAGGTGATAAAGAGTTCGGTGTAAAGGGTTATGTCGATGCAAGCTTTAACACCTATCCGAATGACTCTGAGTAGCAAACCGGATACGTATAGTGGAGCAACCATTTGGAATAGCTTCAAGTAGAGCGTGGAAGCAGCATTTACAATATGACCTAGAGATTTGCGAAGTACATACGGATCTGAATGTTGCAGATCCGTTGACTAAAACCTCTCTCACAAGCAAAACATGATCAAACCCCAGAACTCATTGAGTCTTAATCACATGATGATGTGAACTAGTTTAGTGACACTAGTAAACTCTTTTGATGTTGGTCACATGGCGATGTGACCTGTGAGTGTTAATCACATGGCGATGTGAACTAGATTATTGACTCTAGTGCAAGTGGGAGACTGTTGGAAATATGCCCTAGAGGCAATAATAAATTAGTTATTATTACTATATTTCCTTGTTCATGATAATCGTTTATTATCCATTCTATAATTGTATTGATAGGAAACTCAGATACATGTGTGGATACATAGACAACACCATGTCCCTAGTAAGCCTCTAGTTGACTAGCTCGTTGATCAATAGATGGTTACATTTTCCTGACCATGGACATTGGATGTCGTTGATAACGGGATCACATCATTAGGAGAATGATGTGATGGACAAGACCCAATCCTAAGCCTAGCACAAAGATCATGTAGTTCGTATGCTAAAGCTTTTCTAATGTCAAGTATCATTTCCTTAGACCATGAGATTGTGCAACTCCCGGATACTGTAGGAATGCTTTGGGTGTACCAAACGTCACAACGTAACTGGGTGGCTATAAAGGTGCACTACGGGTATCTCCAAAAGTGTCTGTTGGGTTGGTACGAATCGAGACTGGGATTTGTCACTCCGTGTAACGGAGAGGTATCTCTGGGCCCACTCGGTAGGACATCATCATAATGTGCATAATGTGACCAAGGGGTTGATCACGGGATGATGTGTTACGGAACGAGTAAAGAGACTTGCCGGTAACGAGATTGAACAAGGTATCGGCATACCGACGATCGAATCTCGGGCCAGTACAATACCGCTAGACAAAGGGAATTGAATACGGGACTGATTGAATCCTTGACATCGTGGTTCATTCGATGAGATCATCGTGGAACATGTGGGAGCCAACATGGGTATCCAGATGCCGCTGTTGCTTATTGGCCAGAGAGTTGTCTCGGTCATGTCTGCATGATTCCCGAACCCGTAGGGTCTACACACTTAAGGTTCCGTGACGCTAGAGTTGTTATGGGAAATAGTATGTGGTTACCGAAGGTTGTTCGGAGTCCCGGATGTGATCCCGGACATCATGAGGAGTTCCGGGATAGTCCGGCGGTGAAGATCGATATATTGGACGAAGGGTATTGGAGTTCGGAAGTGTTCCAGGGGTACCAGGCTATGGCCAGCATGACTGAAAGGTGTTTCGGGAGCCCCGACAAGTGTTGGAGGGCCTCATGAGCCAAAGGGGAAGGGGCAAACCAGCCTACTAAGGGGTGGTGCGCCCCTCCCAGCCCCTCTCACGTAACCAGGAGAGGTGGGGGCGCCTCCCCTAGGGCAGCCCCCCTTCCCGGCTTGGGGGGCAAGTTTCCTAGGGCGTGGGGGCGCCCAAACCCATCTAGGGTTTCCCCTGTGGCCGCCGCCCCTCCCCTAGGGAACCCTAGGGCGCCTCCTCCACCCCCCTTACCCCTATATATAGTGAGGGAGAGAGAGGGCAGCCACACACCCTTCCCTTGGCGCAGCCCTCTCCTTCCCCCAACACCTCCTCCTCCTCTGTAGTGCTTGGCGAAGCCCTGCTGGAGAACCACGAGCTCCACCACCACCACGCCATCGTGTTGTCGGAGTTCTCCCTCAACTTCTCCTCTCCCCTTGCTGGATCAAGAAGGAGGAGACGCCCCCGGGTTGTACGTGTGTTGAACGCGGAGGCGCCGTCCGTTCGGCGCTAGATCGGATCTTCCGCGATTTGAATCACCGCGAGTACGACTCCATCATCCGCATTCTTGAAACGCTTCCGCTT
This sequence comes from Triticum dicoccoides, assembly GCF_002162155.2. NCBI lineage: Eukaryota > Viridiplantae > Streptophyta > Magnoliopsida > Poales > Poaceae > Triticum > Triticum dicoccoides. Next base: position 116,589,619 of record NC_041381.1, read on the forward strand.
AGCGATCTTCAAGGGTATGAAGATGCTCATCTCTCCCTCTCTTGTTGCTAGAATCTCCATAGATTGATCTTGGTGTTGCGTAGAAAATTTTGAATTTCTACTACGTTCCCTAACAGGAATATGCTGGCAATGTAACACATAGAGAAAATATGATGGAATAAACTATACTACATGCATATTTGGCTGGTGGAAAAGCTCTATGGTTATAGTTTTGCGTAAAGCCAATTTTTCCCTACTGCAAAGAAATAAATTTATTTAACTATCATGGTGGTTGTTAAACATTGAGAATGGTTGACAGCATTCTCAATCCCAATTAGAAGTACTCATTAACCACCCAACAATATTAATTAAAGTAACATGATGAGATTCACATGATATCCAAGTACTAGATACTCAAGATGTCCATAATCGGGGACACGGCTAACCATGATTAGTTTATACACTCTGCAGAGGTTTGCGCACTTTAACCCACATGACTCGATCTCCTCCGTTTGGTTTCTCGCACTACATGGTGTTTGAGAAACGGATGACCGAGCCATAGTCTTTCAGAAGCGCTTGCACCTTACGTAAAGGGTAGACCGTACCAACCTACATCCCCTACATCTGCTAGTCTACCCTGTAAGAGTTCGCACGACCTAGTCAACTATGCTATAGCCCATAATAGCATGTGGCTGCACACGGAAGTTTCTACTTTGAATAATCTCATGATCCCTTTGAGCCTGGGTGGCGGTCCAAAGAAAAACAGGCAAGTCCTGGAAACCAGGTGCCTCAATCCACCCAGATGTGTGTTTAAGTTGCCACCTTAAATAAACCATTAATTAACAAACTCACATCTGTCATGGATACACTCACCCAATCCACGTCTACTAGCATAGCATGGCATAATAAGCAAACGTAGAAGTAACTCCCAGGGTTTGAAAATAAAACAGGTCATAGGTACTACCTCAACTACTTCCCAGAACCCACAATTTAATTAGATCCTAGTCATGCAATGTTTGAGGATTGATCTAATGCATAAAACTGGGTAGTAGAGAAAGGTATGATCAAAGTGTTACTTGCCTTGCTGATGATCCGCGAAACCTAGAGACTCGAAGTAACAGGCGGCGCACTCCGGGTATTCTATCGCAGACAAACAAACAAGCATACATTAAGTACTCATCTAATGCACAGGTAAAACTCGAATAAAAGATCTAACCAGAAAGTTCAACTTAAGAACTCCGGTTTGCAAAAAGAATCAAATCAAACAAAGCAACGGAAGTCAAACGGCGAAAGAAAACAGCTTCGTTTTACTAATCTGAATCTAAGTCAAATTTTACAGAAGCAAAAGCTTGTTTAAGTTGATTATTCGGAAAGAGGGTTTCGAGACGAAACTCCACACGCTTGAATCGCCTGATTCCGATAAACGAGCGAAAAGTTATACTAAAACGAAAATCGGATCAGGAATCGCGATCAGAAAAATCGCGGATTAAATCCGAGAAAAAGAAAAACGACAAACAACTTAACGAACGAACGTTCGTTAACTAGATCTAATCTGACGAACACGTTCGTTAAAATGAACGAACGAGCGAACGCTCGCAATTTAACCTAAACCTAAAAACCGAAACTAAAGAAAAACCGAAAAAAAACTGAAGAAAAACCGCTCGGTTTTAAAAAAACAGCAGCACGCAAAACGAGGCGGCGGCGAACCTCAGCGGCGGAGTCGGTGGGGTCGGCAGCGGCTCCGGCGGGGTCCGACGGCGGCTCCAGCGACGGCAGGCGGCGGCGACGCGGATCTAGGGTTAGGGTTAGGGTTTGGGCGGGGTGTGGGCCGGCGGCGGCGGCGGCGGGTGGGCTGGGGCGGCTGATGGGCCTGGGGGGGGCGCCAGGGCGGCGCTATTTATAAGTGCCCCCCGAGTGGAGTCCCGCTCGGGCACGGCCCAAGGTCGGTTCGCGTTTTTTTTTATAATTACACGCAGAAAAACAAACGAAAGAAATACTAAACGGACTCCAAAAATCCCGAAATAAACTTTCCCCGGCTTCCAAAATCAAGCCGGACAAGATGAACATTTATTTGGGGCCTAAATGCAATTTTGAAAACGCGCATTTTTCCTAAATCCAAATAAAAAGGCGAAAAACACCAAAATAAAACCCTATTTGATTTTTTTATTAAAGCTTCATTATTTCTTTATTTTGGGAAAGTCATTTTATTCCCTCTCTGAAATTTTTGGTAGTAGAAATAATTGAAGATAAAATAAATAAAATCAAATGATCCTAATTTCAAAATCTGAGAAAACTCAAATATGAAAATAACGAAATTCCCAACTCTCTCCATGGGTCCTTGAGCTGCGTAGAATTTCTAGGATTGAGCCAACAATGCAACAAAATATGATATGCAATGATGATCTATGTATAACATTCCAAATTGAAAATTTGGGCTGTTACAAAGCTACCCCCCTTAAGATGAATCTCGCCCTCGAGATTCGGGTTGGCTAGCAAATAGGTGAGGGTGGGCCTTGAGCAGATCTTCCTCTCGCTCCCAGGTGGCTTCCTCCTCGGTGTGGTGGCTCCACTGAACTTTGCAAAACTTGATAACCTTACTGCGGGTAACTCGGCTGGCATATTCCAGAATCTTAACTGGTTTCTCTTCATAGGTCAAATCATCATTCAACTGAATCGCTTCCAGTGGCACTGTATCTCTCAGTGGTATATCAGCCATCTCTGCGTGACACTTCTTCAACTGAGAAACATGGAACACACCGTGAACACCTGACAATCCCTCGGGCAATTCCAACTTGTACGCTATTTCTCCCATGCGTTCCAAAACTTTGTATGGTCCCACAAAACGTGGCGCTAACTTTCCTTTAACTCCAAAACGCTTAACTCCTCGAAGCGGAGATACTCGAAGATAAACTCTGTCTCCGACTTCATATTCTGTCTCCTTGCATTTTGAATCTGCATAGCTCTTCTGCCTTGACTGGCTACCTTGAGCCTATCGCGAATCAACTTTACTTTCTGTTCAGACTCCTTAATCAAATATGGTCCAAACAACTGGTGGTCTCCAACTTCATCCCACAACAACGGGGTTCTGCACCTCCTTCCGTACAAGGCTTCGAAAGGGGCCATTTTCAAACTGGATTGATAACTGTTGTTGTAAGAAAACTCCGCATATGGCAAGTTGTCATTCCAACTTGATCCATAATCCAAGGCACAAGCTCTAAGCATATCCTCCAAAATCTAATTGACTCTCTCGGTTTGTCCATCTGTCTGTGGGTGGAAAGTTGTGCTAAACTCCAGCCTGGTTCCCAATGTTTCGTGCAACTGTTTCCAGAACTTTGAGGTGAATTGGGTTCCTCTATCTGATACGATACTCCTCGGAACTCCATGCAAACATACAATCCCTGTCATGTATATCTTAGCCAATTTGGCACTGTTGTAGGTGGTCTTTACTGGGATGAAATGGGCTACCATCGTCAAACGATCGACTACAACCCAAATCGAGTCATAGCCTGAACGAGTCCTGGGCAATCCCGTGATGAAATCCATGCCTAGTTTCTCCCACTTCCATTCGGGTATAGGAAATGGCTGTAACAATCTTGCTGGCTTCTGATGTTCTGCCTTCACCCTCTGACATACATCACAAACTGCTACATACTCTGCAATATCCTTCTTCATTCCGGTCCACCAGAAAGTTTCCTTCAAATCCAAATACATCTTGGTATTTCCTAGGTGAATCGAATATGGTGAATCATGTGCCTCTTGCAAAATCAACTTCCGAATCTTCGGATCACTTGGCACGTAAACGCGGTCCTCAAACCATAAGGTATCATGTTCATGCTCACAAAATCCTTTAGCTTTTCCCTTGTTCATCCTTTCCTTAATGGAAGCAACTTCCTTATCTGTCTTTTGAGCTTCTCTAATTTTATCCATCAAAGTAGACTGAATCTCCAACGCTGCTACAAAGCCTCTCGGAACTATTTCCAAACATAGCTCCCGGAATTCCTCTGCTAATTCTTTTGGTAAACCTCCAGTCATTAGGGTGTTGACATGGCTCTTGTGGCTCAACGCGTCTGCTACAACGTTAGCCTTTCCGGGATGATAATGCAACCTCATATCATAATCTTTAATAAGCTCCAACCATCTCCTCTGCCTGAGATTTAACTCATGCGTGAAGATGTACTTCAAACTCTTGTGATCCGTGTACACCTCACAATGATTTCCAATGAGGAAATGTCTCCATGTTTTCAATGCGTGCACTATGGCTGCTAACTCCAAATCATGAGTAGCATAATTCATCTCATGAGGCTTAAGCTGTCGTGAAGCATACGAAACAACTCTTCCCTCCTGCATAAGCACTGCTCCAAGTCCTCGACGTGAAGCATCGCAATACACTTCATAATCATTGGTCTGATCTGGCAGAATTAATACTGGTGAGGTAACCAAACGTTTCTTCAATTCTTGGAAACTAGCCTCACACTCCTCAGTCCAAATGAACTTGGTATCCTTCTTCAACAATTCTGTCATAGGCTTCACAATCTTCGAGAAATTTTTAATAAATCTCCGATAGTATCCTGCGAGTCCAAGGAAACTCCTGGTCTCTCCAATTGTTGTTGGTGCTTCCCAGTTTGTCACAGTGGCAACTTTAGTGGGGTCTACTGCTATACCTTCTCCGGATATAACATGTCCGAGAAATCCAACTTCCTTCAGCCAAAACTCACACTTGCTGAACTTGGCATATAGCTGATGTTCTCTGAGCTTCTCGAGTACCAAACGCAAGTGCTCCTTATGTTCCTATTCATTCTTCGAGTAAACCAAAATATCATCAATGAACACCATGACGAACTTATCCAAAAACTCCATAAACACCTTGTTCATCATGTTCATAAAATAGGTTGGGGCGTTAGTCAGACCAAATGATATAACGGTATACTCATACAGCCCGTACCTGGTGGTAAAAGCCGTCTTCGGTATATCTTGCTCCCGAATCTTCAACTGATGGTACCCTGATCGCAAATCGATCTTGGAAAACACCTTAGCTCCTTGCAACCGATCAAACAGATCGTTGATCATCGGTAGTGGGTACTTGTTCTTGATTGTTACTTCATTCAATCCGCGATAATCCACAACCATTCTTAATGATCCATCCTTCTTCTCCACTAGAAGTACTGGCGATCCCCAAGGCGAAGAACTTGGGCGAATAAAACCTTTGTCCAGCAACTCCTTAATCTGCTTCTTAATTTCCTCCAAATCTTGGGCTGGCATCCTGTACGGTCTCTTGGATATGGGCCTAGTGCCTGGTAGTAGTTCAATTAAGAACTCAATGTCTCTATCCGGTGGCATGCCTGGCAACTCTTCTGGAAATACATCGGGGAAATCCCTTACCACTGGTACTTCCTCCTGCACAACTCCTGATAAGGAATTTACATGTGCTCTTCTCGGCTCATGCCGTGATACATACTTGATTCTCCTTCCTTCAGGGGTGGTAAGCAAAATCGACTTACTGACGCAATCTATATTCCCTCCTTACTTCAATAACCAATCCATGCCTAGTATCACATCCAAACCTTGCGATTCCAGAACTATTAGGTCCGAGGGAAATACATGGTGTCCAATCCTTAATGGCAGTCAATCACACCATATACTAGCCATATACTTTGCTCCGGGTGAGGTTAATAGCATGGGTGACCTAAGGGCTTGGGTTGGTAGTTTATATTTATCCACAAATCCCCTTGATATGTATGAATGCGAAGCACCAGTATCAAAAAGAACAACTGCAGTAAATGTCTTAACCAAAAACTTACCTATTACTGCGTCTGGCTGGGCTTCAACCTCCTCCACGGTAACATGGTTCACTTGTCCTCTGTTGAAAGGGTTCGGCTTCTTTCCTGAGCTTCCATTGCCATTACCATTTTGGGCTTCTGGGCAATCATTTGCATAATGCCCAGTCTTACGGCACTTATAACAAGTGATATGGCTCAGGTCTACCTTGGATGGTGTTAGCGGGTTGGTGCGGCTTTGTCCATTGCTTCCTCCATTCCCGTTTCCATTCTTTGTGCCATTATGATTGTGCGAGCTGCCTCCTCCGTGAGTATGCTGAAGTTGCCCTCCTGACTTCGGGGTAAAGCGTAGTTTCTGCTGAGCTCCAGAATTGTACTTCCCCTGTCCATACTTCCTCTTACGATTGTCAATCTGTTGCTGCTTTCCCTCAATCATAAGAGCATGATCTACTAACTCCTGGTAGTTATTGAATGTGGCTACCATCAACTGCATGCTCAGCTCATCATTCAGTCCTTCTAGAAACTTCTCCTGCTTAGCTGCATCCGTAGCAACGTCATCTAGGGCATAACGTGCTAGCTTACTGAAATCATCCACATACTGACCAACTGTCCGTCCTCCTTGGCGTAAGTTGCGAAACTCACGCTTCTTCATGGCCATAGCTCCTGCCGAAACATGGGCAGTACGGAAAGCTTGCTGAAACTGATTCCATGTGACAGTGTCTACAGGGTAAGTGGCTGTAAAATTCTCCCACCATGCTGCTGCGGGTCCGTCAAGCTGATGTGCGGCAAACTTCACCTTTTCTCCATCTGTACATCCTGCAGTGGTCAACTCCCTCCCTATCTTACGGAGCCAATCATCTGCTACTATCGGCTCGGTGCTACTGGAAAACACCAGCGGATTCAGCCTTAAGAAACGTGCCAGATGGTCAACAGGTGGTGGTGGTGGTGGGTTGTTGTTGTTGTTGCCTTGGTTCTGTACCAATGTTTGAATCAAGGCATTCTGCTGCTGAATCAACTGAGTGATCTCTGGCGGGAAAACAAATTCGGGGTCGCGTCTCGGAGGCATCTGAGGGTTTAAAGAGGAGAGGAGAGTTAAGAATAGAATGAGGTCTAGTGAGATAACACTGCCCATATGCACATGAGACAAAAGCACACAATATCACTCCAATCAATTCAAACAAGGGCATACAATGGTCTAACTATCGTTACAAAAGTGCTTGGACTAAAACTAATTTAAATGGGAAAAAAATTCTACTACTATTATGGTGGTCAACTAGAAAAACTGCTCCGATGAAGATTCCATGATATCTGCTCCAGCTTCATCAACATAGTAATCATCGTTGTCATCGGGATCCGAGTCGGTGTTGTCGATGATGATATAATTATCTGGACCAGTGGGTTCGTCATCTTCTCCTATGGGTGCTGAACCTCCCATGAATACTCCAATCTTCTCCTTAAGGTCGTCGTTCTGTCTTACTAGAGCGACGATTTCTTCCATATAGTCTTTACGTGTAGCCTTGAGTTCTTCTTCTAGCTCCTTGATCTTGGTCATAGCCTTCTGCAGATCTTCCATATCTGCGCACATCTGATTCTCCTAGCATCGGATGTGTTGGTTTAATTCCTGGATATAAGCTGCGATTGATTTGTCCTTCCTGGTGTTGATCATCTCCCAATGCTCATCTCGGCGCCCACAAATCTGATAGATAGTATTCTTGAGATCCTTATGGTAAACTTCTCCAATTCGTCCCATGGTGATGTGAGTTGCCATGCTCTTTCCTAGGCTCCATGTTGGTGCATCAAAGGAAAACTTTATGGGCTCCGTGCCTGGTGCAAATGTCCTTCCTGGAATGTAGACTTGAATCATCCAACGCTCCTCTTCGGGTAAAGTGGCGTTGAAGGTCCCGGTGAAGCTTGGTACTCCTATGTTCAGGTACCTAGTGACTTCCTTCAAGTGATATCCAAAAGGTGAGTTTTCATCTGGTTGTGTGAACTTGATCCTTGCATCCGCCATCCTAAAGAATAGAAAAGATGAGGAGTCAGAAATGAGAAGAAAGAGTAGTGATCTAGGGCTTTAGCTTAGTGGCCGTGTCCTACAGTCAGTGTGTGCTCTGATACCATCTTTGTAGCAACCAGACCTCAAACAGTCTGATCTCTGTGCTCAGTGTCATCCCTGGATCAGTAATGCTGACACCACACAGTAGTTGGAGGATTTATAACAGAGTAGCAATCACACACTTATTACATCGAATGTCTCAAGAGAGAACTTACTGAAATAAATATGGCTTAAGGCCATCTAAATACGATAACAGCAAAAGGCTTGGAAGTATAAGTGAGTCCATCAACTCCAACGACATCACTGAGTATAGAACCACGACCTAAGAACCTTACTCGTCGTCTGAAAAGTCTGCAACATGAAATGTTGCAGCCCGAAAACGGGTCAGCACATGGAATATGCTGGCAATGTAACACATAGAGAAAATATGATGGAATAAACTACACTACATGCATATTTGGCTGGTGGAAAAGCTCTATGGTTATAGTTTTGCGTAAAGCCAATTTTTCTCTACTGCAAAGGAATAAATTTATTTAACTATCATGGTGGTTGTTAAACATTGAGAATGGTTGACAGCATTCTCAATCCCAATTAAAAGTACTCATTAACCACCCAACAATATTAATTTAAGTAACATGATGAGATTCACATGATATCCAAGTACTAGATACTCAAGATGTCCATAACCGGGGACACGACTAACCATGATTAGTTTATACACTCTACAGAGGTTTGCGCACTTTTCCCCACATGGCTCGATCTCCTCTGTTTGGTTTCTCGCACTACATGGTGTTTGAGAAACGGATGACCGAGACATAGTCTTTTAGAAGCGCTTGCACCTTACGTAAAGGGTAGACCGTACCAACCTACATCCCCTACATCTGCTAGTCTACCCTGTAAGAGTTTGCACGACCTAGTCAACTATGCTAGAGCCCATAATAGCATGTGGCTGCACACGGAAGTTTCTACTTTGAATAATCTCATGATCCCTTTGAGCCTGGGTGGCGGTCCAAAGAAAAACAGGCAAGTCCTGGAAACCAGGTGCCTCAATCCACCCAGATGTGTGTTTAAGTTGCCACCTTAAATAAACCATTAATTAACAAACTCACATCTGTCATGGATACACTCACCCAATCCACGTCTACTAGCATAGCATGGCATAATAAGCAAACGTAGAAGTAACTCCCAGGGTTTGAAAATAAAACAGGTAATAGGTACTACCTCAACTACTTCCCAGAACCCACAATTTAATTAGATCCTAGTCATGCAATGTTTGAGGATTGATCTAATGCATAAAACTGGGTAGTAGAGAAAGGTATGATCAAAGTGTTACTTGCCTTGCTGATGATCCGCGAAACCTAGAGACTCGAAGTAACAGGCGGCGCACTCCGGGTATTCTATCGCAGACAAACAAACAAGCATACATTAAGTACTCATCTAATGCACAGGTAAAACTCGAATAAAAGATCTAACCAGAAAGTTCAACTTAAGAACTCCGGTTTGCAAAAAGAATCAAATCAAACAAAGCAATGGAAGTCAAACGGCGAAAGAAAACAGCTTCGTTTTACTAATCTGGATCTAAGTCAAATTTTACAGAAGCAAAAGCTTGTTTAAGTTGATTGTTCGGAAAGAGGGTTTTGAGACGAAAGTCCACGCGCTTGAATCGCCTGATTCCGATAAACAAGCGAAAAGTTATACTAAAACGAAAATCGGATCAGGAATAGCGATCAGAAAAATCGCGGATTAAATCCGAGAAAAAGAAAAACGACGAACAGGTTAACGAACGAACGTTCGTTAACTAGATCTAATCTGACGAACACGTTCGTTAAAATAAACGAACGAGCGAACGCTCGCGATTTAACCTAAACCTAAAAAAACCGAAACTAAAGAAAAACCGAAAAAAACTAAAGAAAAACC
>NC_041381.1:116600104-116603906 GCF_002162155.2 Triticum dicoccoides
CGGCTCCGGCGACGGCAGGCGGCGGAGGCGGATCTGGCGGCGGCGACACGGATCTAGGGTTAGGGTTAGGGTTTGGGCGGGGTGTGGGCCGCCGGCGGTGGCGGCGGGTGGGCTGGGGTGGCTGAAGGGCCTGGGGGGCGCCGGGGCGGCGCTATTTATAAGTGCCCCCCGAGCGGAGTCCGGCTCGGGCACGGCCCAAGGTCGGTTCGCGTTTTTTTTATAATTACGCGCAGAAAAACAAACGAAAGAAATACTAAACGGACTCCAAAAATCCCGAAATAAATTTTTCCCGGCTTCTAAAATCAAGCCGGACAAGATGAACATTTATTTGGGGTCTAAATGCAATTCTGAAAAACACACATTTTTCCTAAATCCAAATAAAAAGGCGAAAAACACCATAATAAAATCCTATTTGATTTTTTTAGTAAATCTTCATTATTTATTTATTTTGGGAAAGTTATTTTATTCCCTCTCTGAAATTTTTGGTAGTAGAAATAATTGAAGATAAAATAAATAAAATCAAATGATTCTATTTTCAAAATTTGAGAAAACTCAAATATGAAAATAACGAAATTCCCAACTCTCTCCATGGGTCCTTGAGTTGCGTAGAATTTCTTGGATCGAGCCAACAATGCAACAAAATATGATATGCAATGATGATCTATGTATAACATTCCAAATTGAAAATTTGGGTTGTTACAAAAAGGAATATCAAACGGAGTCCAAACGAAATGAAACCTTTGGCAGCGTGATTTTTTGGAAGAATATGATCCTGGAGACTTGGAGTTCACGTCAGAAGTTTCTCGAGGAGGCCAGCAAATAGGGGGGCGTGCCCCCCTATCTCGTGGGGCCCTCGAGCACCCCCCCCCCCCGACCAACTTCTTTCGTCTATATAGTCCCACGTATCCTAAAAACATCCATGAAGAAGATAGATCGGGAGTTCCGCCGCCGCAAGCCTCTGTAGCCACCAAAAACCTCTCGGGAGCCCGTTCCGGCACCCTGCCGGAGGGGGAATCCATCACCGGTGGCCATCTTCATCATCCTGGCGCTATCCATGATGAGGAGGGAGTAGTTCACCCTCGGGGCTGAGGGTATGTACCAGTAGCTATGTGTTTGATCTCTCTCTCTCTCGTTTTCTCTCTATGGCACAATCTTGATGTATCGCGAGCTTTGCTATTATAGTTGGATCTTATGATGTTTCTCCCCCCTCTATTCTCTTGTGATGAATTGAGTTTCCCTCTTGAAGTTATCTTGTCGGATTGAGTCTTTTATGATTTGAGAACACTTGATGTATGTCTTGCCGTGTTTATCTGTGGTGACAATGGGATATCACGTGCCACTTGATGTATGTTTTGGTGACCAACTTGCGGGTTCCGCCCATGAACCTATGCATAGGGGTTGGCACACATTTTCTTGACTCTCCGGTAGAAACTTTGGGGCACTCTTTGAAGTACTTTGTGTTGGTTGGATGAATCTGAGATTGTATGATGCATATCATATAATCATGCCCACGGATACTTGAGGTGACAATGGAGTATCTAGGTGACATTAGGGTTTTGGTTGATTTGTGTCTTAAGGTGTTATTCTAGTATGAACTCTTGAATAGATCGATCCGAAAGAATAACTTTGAGGTGGTTTCATACCCTACCATAATCTCTTCGTTTGTTCTCCGCTATTAGTGGCTTTGGAGTGACTCTTTGTTGCATGTTGAGGGATTTTTATATGATCTATCTATGTTATTATTGTTGAGAGAACTTGCACTAGTGAAAGTATGAGCCCTAGGCCTTGTTTCCTATCATTGCAATACCGTTTATGCTCACTTTTATCATTAGTTACCTTGCTGTTTTTATATTTTCAGATTACAAAAAACCCTTATCTACTATCCATATTGCACTTGTATCACCATCTCTTCGCCAAACTAGTGCACCTATACAATTTACCATTGTATTGGGTGTGTTGGGGACACAAGAGACTCTTTGTTATTTGGTTGCAGGGTTGTTTGAGAGAGACCATCTTCATCCTACGCCTCCCACGGATTGATAAACTTAGGTCATCCACTTGAGGGAAATTTGCTACTGTCCTACAAACATGTGCACTTGCAGGCCCAACAACGTCTACAAGAAGAAGGTTGTGTTGTAGACATCAGTCAGCTATCTTTCTAAAACCAGTATTTTTTGGTTCGATCATTCTCTACATCATGTGACTTTGATTTTATTAATAGATTGTTTATTCCTTTGATCAGTATAAACAGGTTATAAGTTTTGAATCTAAGGTATACACCTAATGCTACTATACACGCTATTGAAAACTGTAGGCTGCTCCAGCTAGCAGTAGTGAGGATACCTTGCAGCATGATACTTGATACCATGCAAACATAACTATGATTATCGAAGGTTGAATATCGCTGGAAAATATATGGCGGCAGCAAGGTCTGCGTCACTGTCTTTTTAGCACTCTTATGCTACTTCATGATAGTGAATCTACCCATGCATCCATATCTGGAGTCTTCTTCATATGATGATGCAGAAGATCACATTGCTGCTATTGAAGCCAAAGGTGCTTGGACAACTAACACAGAGATAAGAGACTACAACTAAAACCATAGGAAGCGCTTCCAGAACCAGAATGAGCAGCTCATTCGCCTACTCAACATAGTGAATGTGAGTTGCTCATTCTGGTTCTAGAGGCCCTTCCTATGATTAATCTTGGTAGGGCCGACACACACTATAAATTAATTAGCCTTGTCGTCCCACCTTTCACTGGTTTATTTTTCATTCACAACAAGAAAAACATATGCCACCGGTCCCCTCTCGATCCAACTGCTCCCTCGATCTAGGGGATCTAGGGCATGGTTGTGGGATGACTCCGCCACAGCTGCCATCCCCGAACCAGGGTTCCCGGTCTTTGCCGCCCAACATTGTGCTCCTTCACTGACAATTGATACCGCTGTCGCTGCCACCGTGAAACCCCAGGCGAGGGCTAGACTCGAGGGAGGGCATGGTTGTTGGCCGTCGCCACTGCCATCACGGAACCCCACGGTTAGGGCGTGGTCGCGCTGAGGGCTGACGCTATTGTAGATTGTTGCGGCCGTGTCGCGACCGTGCGCGCTGCTCGATTTGGGAACTGGTGCCGAGGCCCCCGACAGGAAGGATTATTCATCTTCATATGTTAATTCGTGAACTCTATTTTAAAGTTTTGCTTCTTATATAGGGACAAAATAGGTGCCACATTCCTGAACCCCTTGTTGAGTCTTCAAGGACCTGACTTAGCTTGACCTTGTGGTTTTGATCTGATGAATTCACAAACTAACAATAATCTGTTGTGTGCCTACAACAGATCCTTTAAAAATAGGCTTCCAACAACTGTTTATATGATCAACTTTGAAATAGTAAACAACAAATGACAACCTATAGTAGTTTGGCATTTATGATCAACTCCTATGAAATAGGTACAAAGAAAATGACATGATACTTATCCAAAAATGATGAACTGTTTTTCCCATTGACAACCATCAAGTATTGTAGAATTTGATGTACATATATTGGATGATGAATTTCCGATGATGAGGCCTTGAGCTACTAATCCATTTGTTATGATTTTTTGTGCCTTTTCTTTGGGTTTCTTATTATCTTTTACTAGAAGAACGCCCGTGCGTTGCAACGTGGCCACATTAACTTTAAGAGTTCAATATTACGACATTGGCGACCTTTTTTACCATCAAATCCTCACACACACTCTCTCTCCCCCTCCCTCTTCCTCACTCTCTCCCCCCCCCTCTCTCTCTAACACACACACACACATA
>NC_041381.1:116604280-116644573 GCF_002162155.2 Triticum dicoccoides
ACACATAGCCTATTCTCCCCGCCAATAAGACTTACTCAATTGGCAATAATGTATGGACTTGTGATGAGCTTGACTAAACTAATGAATAGTGTGATATATTCCCCAATCATTTAACAATGAAATTTCAGAAATGAGAAGATTATGTAACACCTCAAGTCGTTAGCTACAACGACCTCCCCCTAATAATGCCATGTCATCAGGCTTGCTAAGCCAAACTGCCACTTGGTAAAAATCAAAGCCCAATTCAAATTTAAAATAAAGTCAAATAAATTATTTCATCAAACAGTAAAACTAAAATGTTCACCATATTCTATAAATTCCACTGATCTTTGACATGTTGAGCCCAACATTATTTGACCCAAAAAATAAATCTTGTCAAATTAATAAGAGGTCCAACAGTAGTTAAAATAACCAATTAAATATAAACCTAATTTTATGTATTTCCTTTTGGCCCCAAACTTTTTGTGCCACCTAAAAATATTGTGCTCGAATTGTGTGCATAGTTTCACAATTAATAAAATCCATTTAGTTGATATAAGAATAAATAAAAAATGGTGTTAAAAAGGAGAAACAGATTAGAATACATTAAAAACCAAAAGGACGATGAAAAAGGGGATTCCCCTACCCCCCGGGCCTTGCCACCGAACTGGCCCAGTGGTCCAGTCCCCGCACGGTCGTCTTCTCCTATTCCCCGAGCCCGTCGCTATAGAGCCGGGCTCCCGCCCGACCACCTCGCCGGCATCGAAGGGGGAATGGATAAGGGTGACGCCCTGCCTCCCCTGCCCCCATGGCCTCACTCCTCGACGCCCCCTCCCATACCCACTTCTCCTCCTCGCTCACTCGGTCCCGGTGATCTGGACAAACTCAAATGCCACGGCCACCATGACCGACCCCATCCACACGACCACTGCCCTCCCTACTGGCTAGGAGCTTGTCGAGGAGCTCCGAATGCCTCCGCTACTTCATCTGCGCCAACGAGATCAAGTCCAGCACCCCCAGATCAACGTCGTTGCCGTCTTCCTCAACCTTCGACCACCGCGACATTGCCGTTTGATCCGCGCCGCCCCGAGCTCCCCTGTCTTCCCCTAGGGTGCCATTGACACCGCCATGATCTCCTCTTGCCTTTCCCCAGTTTCCCCTCTCGTTTGCTCTCGTTAGGTATTTCACCGTGGCCGAGAACCGCCGTCCACCATGGCCATTGCAGGGGTAGCCACAGAGCTCCTCGGATTGACCCCGTGGCACATGCCCACTCCTATGCGCGCCCATGCCCGAGCCTTCAGCTCTTCTTTCGTGCCCGCGGGGCCACTCCCTCTCTGGCTCTCCATGCCCACGCACGTGCCACACCATGTCTGTCGCGCCTGCCGTTGCCATCATGCTCGCCACAGCCACCACACCACTGTGCCCTGCGCGATGCACACCCTGGCCGCGCGTCACACTTTCGCTGGCTGCGCTCGCCTCGTCTGCTACCGCATATCCCTTCGCTCGCCCCGCTGCCGCGCCCCTGCCTCGCGCCGCCTCCTGTCGCGGCCATATTTTTCCGGCCGCCCCCTCAGCCACGCCGGCCGCATCTCTGCCCTCCATCGTCGGCCGCTCGCCTCGCCTGCTGTGTGCTTCTTCCTGCTGCTATGCGCTGCTCTACCACTGGTACGCTATTGCGCCATGCCCTCGACACCTCCATGGACAAACGTGGCAGCGGGATTGTCAATGGAGTACGAGGAGGAGGTGGCGGAGAAGGTGTGGAGAGGCAAGAGGCCTAGGGTGGCGTCAGTTGACTGTGGTGGAGGTGATTATGCGAGAAGGAGCCGGAGCGGAAGGAGAGGTCACAATTGGAAAGAATCGCAAAAAATCATAACCCGGAGATCTCATTCCAAAAAATGCTAGTATCGATGGAGGGGTGATTTCCTTCAATAGGTGGAAAACATAGGAAATATTGGATGTTATCAAGGAAAGGTAAAAATTTAGGAAAGTTAGGATTTTGAACTGATTTCTATGCAAATGGGGTTTTATTGTTTGGTAACATGATATCAGTACCTGCCCGTTTGTGAGCTGATTAGGAAAGTTTGCAAATGTTAAGAAACTATTTATTGGGAGGAGTTTGTGACGTGTCTGTTATTTGTTTCCTAAAACAAATTTCACTAATGAGAGAAATCGATTGATTTAGATAAGTTAGGGAAGTTAGATTCAAATCTATTATTTGTTTCTTAAAAATTTGTTATTTGTTTCCTAAGACAAATTGAACCAATAAAAGGAATCGATTGATATGGATAACTTAAGGAAGTTAGACCCGTGATTTGTTATATGTTAGGAAAGTCCTGGTTATAACAAAGAGTGGAGAGAAAAATAAACCGATGGACCAGGATGGGAGGGGGTGGTGGGAGGAGAGACAAAAAAAACCAGCGAAAATAAACCGTGGAAACTATTCACCAACTGCTCCATTAGGAGTAGAGATTTGAAACTTTTAGGTCCCAGAGATTGCACATGTGTTGGAGAAATCGGTTCTTTTTCTTCTTTAGATTGTGCTGGAAAGCAAGTTGCCGATGAAGTGAAGTAGATAATTCAAAATGAGAAGAAATCCAATGTGTTTATTGATGATAGTGAACTTGAATTATTTTGGTAAAAAATTTCGTGAGTTGGCATTACACCATCCATTGTAGCTCTTAAGTTGGTAAACTATTTCGAGAGCTGGCATTACATCATCCGTTGGAGCTCTTATTTCCATGTGCCTTCTCGAAAGAGCACATGTAGAAGAAAACAAGGTGAAAGATTAAAGTTTGAAGAGTGAGACAATGGATTCCATCAACTCCCAAGTCTCAAGTTCTTCATGTTTTTTGACCTCAATATTAATGTGAGGTGTTTAGTGCACCATCATCCATTGATAGAAATTATATGAACCATGGCAAATAAGAGCGATGAGTGTTTGACAGCAAGGTCTAAGATGAGGTCGAAGGGCTGCTAGAAAATATGAGGCAAGCAAGGAGAATGAAGATAATGGCATGTCTTGTTGCTGGTGACTGAGGAGTAAATGCAAATGAATAAAGAGAAATGAAAAATAGTCTCATGTCTTCCCACAATTTTGGTATGTACCTCTAAAAGTACATTAGCTATGTATGGGGAGAAGATAGAAGATGAGGGGTCCATTAATGCATGTAGAAAAGTTGACCACAATTTATGCTCTTGTGTTCATCTACGTTTTAATATAACGATAAAAAAGATGACTAGGCTTATGTTTACCAGTGAGCAATACAGGCTAATGGTGTCTGGCTAAACAACTTCAGTTATGTTTTTTTACTGGAAAACTTCAGTTATGTTTCAGAGCTTCATTGTTTCTTTTTGCTTAAAGATAGATGTTGCTGGCCCGTTATAATATGGGCATTACATGTTGCTGAATATTTTGCTGTCAATTTTTCTCATCGTATGAGGAGAAATGAGTGAGATCTAATATTTCCTATACATTCAACGTAGATGACAAATCATTCCTTCCATAGTAATGTAAATCTATACTATTATATAGTTCCTTTGTTTTTATTTACACCACAAGTAATTAATCAAGCTGTTAATTAGGTCTATAATTAATTAATTAGTCAGGCAGTTAATGGTGTCAAATTAATTTGAAAATGCCCATGGGCGAGGATGACTAGGTGAACGTTAGAGACTACAAGTAGGCTCTCAGCGGCATGGTCAACTAGCTCGCCAACATGGACAATGGCCACCATGCCCTTGTGACATAGGCGACGAAGCGTTTGTCAAGATGGACGATGATTGTGCTCTGCAGGACATGCACACACTAATGATTGCCGAAACGTTAGTGGGCGAGGAAAACAGGTGCCATAGGACAAGATCGACAGCTGCACACTCTGCACTTGCATAGGTACTGTTTGCAATTGCAACCTCCAGTCATATGTGTGAGTTGAATCTTCTTCCTTTTCAAATATAGGGTAAAAACAATGTTTATTTTTCTAATCAACCCACCAGAGTTTTTTGGAATCAAGTGCCAGCCATGTCTTTTGCTGATTGCGCCAGCAGAGATGCGGTGGTGGACATGCGACACGGGAAGGTGAAAGAAGGGAGGATCAGGAAGGATGGATGGAGGTGACAAAGCTGAGAGAAAGGAGAGAGACATCAAGGAAGGTGGCATGGCAAGAAAGCGAAGTTGTGCCCCAAGGTTAGAACGTGAAAGTGTACATCTGTTACCTTTTCATCAATGCTTAGGTTCATTGTCATTTTTAAAGTCCAACACTTGGAGCTCTACACAATTGTTGTCGGCGAAGATGGTAAACTTAGTGAGGTTGGGGTTATTGTGAAGCTCGATGTTTGGTGGAGTTGTCTCGCAGTAAAGAGGACAAGGCATGCAAATAAGAGTAACTGATAAATTTGAAAAACCACTTCCATTTTTTCTAGGAACATTGAATATAATTTATTTGGTAAAGAAAGCGGTCTCATGCGCGGCAGCAGGACCGCGCTCGTCTTGCGCCCGGCGGCAGGACTGCTCTCGTCTCTCGCACGGTGTAGCAGGACGGCTCGATGGAGGCTTGTTGTGGCTGGCCTATTTGGTCTTGGCGCTGGGACCGGCCAGGGGTGCGAAAGGTGGATCCTTTCTGCCCGTCTCTGCGGTTGGGGTAGCGGTGGGCTCGGGGGACTTGGTGTCAAGGTCTTGGATTCTGGGGGGTGGCCCTGATGGTGGTGGCGCGGTACTCATGGGCAGAGCTCGTGCCTCAGGGCTGCCCGGCTGCCACGGCCGTGTGGGCGGCTTGGTAGCCGGGGTGTGGCGTTCGGTGGCGGTGAGTGTTGGCCGGGGTGAAAACCTACTCTATCTCCGGATGGACTGGCGACGGCGAAGATTGCTCCCTTCTTGAAGGTGTCGTCGTGGCTATCATTGCCCTCGTGTTGCTCCAGGGGAAACTCTGATCCTCGGATCGAGCGGTGGCGGTGATGTGGTGTCGTATCCTTCCTGAAGGCGCCGCCTTGGAGCCCACGGTTCGTCATATGCGGCTTCACTTCTTCGCGTTGTTCACGGATGAAGCCCCCGGCGACTCTTTTAGTGCTAGGGTGTGTGTTGCTGCGCTCAGCGCCCATGTATCCTGCCTTGGGTGTGTGTGTGCGTTTGTGGTGGGTGAGTGCGGTTGTACGGGGCACTGTTGGTCTATGCTTTATATATATAAAGCAGGCGAAAGCCCTTTTCGGCAAAGAAAGCAGCAGAGAAGACCGTGTTTTTGGACCTTCAGGTGAAGCGAGAATCATAACATTTTGATATCAAATTATTGTTCATTGATTGTTTGATCAAGTTGTTGACACATGTTTGATGTATGATAATTTTGCGATTTGAAGTATGTGTCTGAATCAAGTATCATCCACTTATTCTTTGATTTTATCGGTTTTTGCTAAATCTCATGTGTGATTTTTGTTGTTGTTGTCTCACTAACTTTCTGCTTTGCACAAGGCCGAAGACGAGGATGACATGAGGAGAGCTGGCCACGGTGAGGCCGTGTCGTGTACGAGTGGGAGCGAGTCCGAGACTTAACCAATGATGATGCATGGGGGTGTGGGTGGGGGAGGGGGACATCGGAGTTGTTCATTGAGGATGGTCGGGGCGGAAACTGACATGGTGGTCGGGGGAGGTTGAGGGGAGGGAAGGGAGGTGATAGCCGCCGGTTGAGGGGATGGAGGCAGGCAATTAGGCTTGGGTAGGGCATGATTGAAGAAGAGTAACCGTCATGGGAAAGGAAGGAGAAGATGAATAGGTGGTAGCGTGTTCCTAACCGTAAAATATTGATTTGATGGCCGTAAATATAAGTGACTGACGTGAAGAGTATTGTCAAGTACCTGATGTATGAGTTTCCTCTCCATTTATTTTCAATCATTTACACGTAGCAACGCACGGCATTCTACTAGTATATATATGCACATTGTGTTTCATCCAGGGTGCAGAAAAAGTTATTCTTCATCCGAGGTAATATTACGATCATTTCATAAACAAATTATGTTTCAAATATAAATAGTTACAGTCATATTGATTCATTGTGTAAAATTTGGCATAAAAAAGTCAGAATACCAGAAAAAATACAATGTACATTTTACACAATGTTTTTACATTTGTAATTTACGTAATATAAAATATTTTTTTACGATAATTACATATTTTCTTATGTTCTCTTTTTACGTCTAAAATAAGATAAAATTTACGAAACGTAAAATTACGATGCATTAATGTTAAAGTAGAGGGGTGAAGAATAACTATTCCTCACCCAGTGTGGCGAATAGCGCGGATCAATAAGTGCCCAACGTGCCATGTTTTCGTCTGTGATCCCAAACCTGCTTTCTACCGTTGAATTCCATGGACAAATCTTACCAGAAGGAGTTGAGCCACGTCATGTTTTTCTCTCGTTCGGTAAAAGTAGATCTCACCCCGAACGCTACCCCACCGCTCTTCTTATCCACCTTTCTTCACCGCTCGCTCTGGGACACAGAGACTGACCTCGTGCCAGCGACAAGGCTCATCCCCGACCAGATCCCGCCACCGTCGCGGCAGCAGGGGTCAAGGACGAGGAGGAGGGGGGATCCACGGAGTCCCTGCTCGCGGGTGAGCGGCGTCACGAGGGGGTGTGGAGGGGGGAGGGGGAGAGCCTGCCGGCGATGTGATTCTTTTCTTCGGCTGGAGGCGGCGTCCGTCGGCCTCACGCCGGCAGTAGTTTTGGGATTTTGCGGCGGCTCCGAGGTCATCAGGGATACGACGCCGCGACTGGTGGTGGTGGACGCGCGACGTGGAGCTGCCGCCCATGGCGATCCTCGCGCGCCGTCCCGTGCTCCACGTCCAGCACGACCATGTGTTCGCGCGCGCCACCTGCTTCCCGTCTTCGTGTGTTGCCGGCGGTGGAACACGACGGCGGCCTTCGTCTCCTTCGGAGTGGCAGCAGCATGACGAGCAGCACACGCGGCGTGGCGCTCTGACGCAGAGTTTGGCATGCGCGGACGCGCTGCCGCGGTTGGCATGCGCGTACGGTGCAGAAGTTCGAGCTAGCTTTCTCCGTTGTGAGCGACTTGCATTTTTCTATCTGGTACGAGCTGATTGTTCCTCATCCTTGATTCTAATTCAGTTCACCTTTGCTATGTGATAATACTGTAGCGAGGAGATTCTGAACCCGTTGGTGGTACTGAGGCTCTCCGGGATCGTCATGGGTGAGCCGGACCCCCATGGCGACCACGGCCAACGAGTCTGGATGCATTGGTCATGGTGTTCCTAGCCCTGGCAAGCAAATCAGTTGGTGTGTCGCATTTTCACTAGTAGTACCATTTTGTTCTCATGCTCTGATTTGCTACTAGATAACTTTGCGTTTTTATTGCCTGATATGTTCTGATTTGGAGGCACTGATGGCAACTTAACATTTGTTGTACATGGAAATTTTGCTACGATTTTTCGGAGGACAAAAAACATGACAAAGTTATAGACGTTTAAAAACATGGCAAATTGCCATGGCAATTTAAGATGTCAAAAACATTTGTTCAAAACTTGCCATGGCAAAAAAGATTGATCCTTTGAAATTTGTTTTGCCATGGGGATTAACTTAGATGTTTTCTCCATTTTAAAAAAATCTATCTGTGTAGAGAGAACATTTTTCACCACATTTTTTAGATGTGTTTTTGTCATGGCAAATTCACTAGATGTTCCATGGCAAATTTCCTTTTTTCAAGACGATGCAGACTTTTCTTTTACCATGGCAATTTTTAAATTGATTTTCCATGGCATATTCACTAGATGTTCATGGCAAATTCAATTTAATGCCTATGGTAAGTTTCTCTTTTCAGGACGATGTCAATATTTTTTTACCATTGCAATTTTTAAAGTGATTTTGCCATGGCAACACTAGAGATCCCACGGCAAATTCAATTTAATGCCCATGGCAAGTTTCTTTTTTCAAGATGATGTCAATTCTTTTTTACCATGGCTATTTTGAAACTGATTTTGCCATGGCAAATTCACTAGATGTCCCACGGCAAATTCTGTTTAATGCCCATGGCAAGATTCTTTTTTTCAAAACGATTATAATTTTAACTACGGAATCTAATTGCTGCATATGTTCATGTATGATTTTTTTGGTATTATATTAGATGGCCAATTATTTCTGTACACTGCATGGAAAAATAATTACTGTATATGGTCTTTTGTTAATTTTCTATTTTTGTACACATAGTACGTTTTAGGCATTTTCATGTTTGTTATAATTTTTTTGTAAACAAAGATCTTTTTTGTTCCTGGCAACTTTTGCTTTCTTAAAGACAGATGGCAATTTCTGGTTTGCATCACTGAGATTTTTTAGTTCTCAATTTTCTCCTTCTAATGGAATTTTTTTCATAACATGGAACATCTGGGTTCCTTTTCACAATTCAAAACATGTTTTTGTTTATTCACAGTACAAACTGGGCGATACCGGGCTATTTTCTTTCTATTTTTTAGTCACAAGGCCGACCTGTACGGGGGCTATGTTGGGTTGTTCACGCTGGCTTGGCGGGGGGAGGGCGCTCGGGCTGGGGCTCCTCTCATCCCGAACGAATTTGTTTGATCGATGCCCACCCTGGCACCGAACGATTCGTTCGGGCTGGGGTGTCTGCACGCCGAATGTACGCGCCTTATCGGGGTCCTATCTATACTACTCCCTCCTTTCCGGTTTATAAGATGAGGTAATAGCACCCCAGGTACCCTAACTTGCACACAATGTGATGATTTAGTCCCAAAGTTGCAAAACTAGACCAAACCATACCCCAACTTGCATCCAATGTGATGTTTTAGTCCCAGGCCAATCAGAGCTCGCCAATTGGCTGCCAAGTGGCTGGGCCGGTCAGCGCTGGCAGTTTTGCACAAAACCCCCTGCCGTTTCCAATTATGTTGTCTCCGCCGACTTCGTCGTCTTCGTCGTCTCCGGGGCGGCCAACTTCGTCGTCTCCGGCGGGCCGCAACCGGCGATCTCGACCACTCCGACAAGGAGTCCCGTCCCCATGACACCTTCGGCTTCCTCCGATGCAGCTTCGGCTCCACCGTCGAGGCTTCCCCATCGCTGCTCTGTGCCTCGCCTACGTCTGCCGGCGCCGGCCCGAAGGCCGCTCCGACGAGGTGCCCCCCGGCACCCTCCGATGCTGCTTCGGTGCCGCCACGATGCCTCCCCCTTGCAGCCCTATGCCCTCGCCTACTGCAGCACCCTGCCGCCGTCATTTGAAGCAAGCCCCGTCAGCCTCCAAGACAGCAAGGAAGGTGCTCAGTAAAATGCTTCTAAGCGCAAAACTCATCCAGTGTCTACTTATTTGCTCATTGATTTAGTTCGGAAAGACTAATTGTGTACAAATAATTATCCAACCAAATACTACCATTCAACTTGACTCATTTTGTTTTCAAACTAAGACTCAACTTGACCCGTTCGAGCATTTTTTAACAGGGTTATGTCAGCTTGGAGATTGGTCACCACCATAGCATATGAACCTACAGTATCTGACCTCACCATTCAGAGTTAGGCGTGATCTAAATGGCACTGTTAATAGCTCGAGGGAAGCAATTTCATTGGCTGTGATTTAGGTTCGGAACTTTCCTAGCGAGTGGGTAGATTCTACAACAATTGTTTCTTCGCATTACTGTTTCGTTTTCTTAAATGTGCCTATACCTCATAAATTTTTTCCCGTAGATCATCAGTCAGAAGCCAAAACGAGAATGCTGACCAGGCTTATGAAAATTGTTCCATTATAATTATATAGAGGGAAGCGAACATTATGGTTTTTGCTGGGAAAATGAAGTTTCTGAAAAGTACAGGAAAAGGTTCAGCTGTCACATTGAGAATGTTTACATGGCTTGTGAAAGTTGCTTTATTGTTTAGAAGGAAGAAAACATTATGGCTTTTGGAGCAATTAGGAAAATTTCAAAAAATATTATACTAAAAAATTGTTCAAGAGTTAGTCTTTCGTAGGCGTTGTCGAAATGAGTGTGGTGTTGTAAGTTCGTGTGTTCATCTATGTTTTTTTATTCAGAGTTCAGAGATAGACTTTTTCCCCCTCGGTATCAAGTTTCCAGCGCTATTGGCGCCCACGCCTAGCATTTACCAGTGGCGGGAGGCTTTCCTCATGGTATCTGGCTTGATCTCAACAATCAGAGCTCTTGTTCCCTTCTTACTATTCAGTGCTTATCTAAGATTATGACATGTGTCCATCTAATATTTGCTGTCATCTGTTGTACATCCCTTGAATGGAGCCGCATTGACTGTCTAAGTTATGTATTGTCATGTTTTCAAAATTGTACTATAATGCTTATGGTTGCAAATGCATTTGTAGCTGTACATGTAGATTCTTTGGCTTCACGCACAGGTTTTGTATAATGAATTAACTGTATTGATGATATATATCTTGAAGGAAGGGCCCTTCCCCTGATTTATTATGACGCTGAAACCATTTTGTACATTAGCGTTGCATGCTGTCAGGACTAGGCATGCCTCCCCAGCAAAAAGAAAGAACCAATGGCAGAGGGCGGAGCTCCGGTGACCCGCACGCTTTGCTCTGCTATGAAGAACAGAACGGGTTGATAATTGAAAACAGCAGGGGGTTTTCTGCAAAACTGTGTGCGCTGACCGGTCCAGCCAATTGGCGAGTTGTGATTGGTCTGGGATTAAATCATCACATGAGGTGCAAGTTGGGGTATGGTTTGGTCAAGTTTTACAACTTTGGGACTAAATCATCACATTGGATGCAAGTTAGGGTACCTGGGGTGCTATTACCTCTTATAAGACTAGCCACAATGGGAGTAACTTCGGTAGTAACATTGAGTCCAACTCAGTAAATTTGCTTATGTGGCACTGAGTTAATGAGGAAAGATGTTGTAGTAGTAACTTAGCTAGTTATTGTAACATCACATGTCCCAATGCAATATGAGTCTATAACCTAATAAATGAAGTTTTGCATGTTACTATACTTATGTTACTACCCATTATTGAGGTAGTAACATAGTCTAGGGATATGTGTATGTTACTCTCCATTGTGGCTAGTCTAAGGCTCAATTCAAAAATCTCACCAACCAAGTAGATGGTGAGTGGTGGAATACCTTTTGGAGTTTGCAAAAGCACCCAAATTAATGCTTTTGCTTTTCTCAAAAAAGTATGTTTACTAATACATTAATTGTAATGCATGCATGCATAAATTACATGCATTGATTAATTTTCTCTTAATACTTGCATGCAATAATTTAATGCACTTTGGAATCTAAACATGTGATGGGAAACAACCAAATTGAGCCTTATAAAATGGAAAAACTAAAATTTCGAGATAAACCCTATAAACCGAAAAGAAGGGAGTACTAATAAATAAGGAAGGGAGGGATTGTCGCCCGCTAAGAAAAGAAACAAATAATCGATCAATGGGTGGCGTACGATCGAGGTACCACGGGATGGAAACAATCGATTGGAAAGGAGGATGCGATTACGCTCGCCCCTTTCATCCATCCAAATTGATTCTCTCCTTCATTACATTGCAGGGAGAGGGAGACGCAGTTTCTGGCGGGCAATGCACGGCATCTGGCGCCAAAACGCTTCTCTCGTTCCCACCACAACTTTTGGAGGCAAATTTTACCTGTCTATATATATACACGATGATCGATCCAACACCTTCAGCTCCACAACACAACCACACACCTGTGTCACATGGCGACGACGAGGAGCTGCTTGGTATGAACATCGCTGACATGACCTCGCTTGACGACCTTGACTTCTCCAACAACAGCCCCGGCAATAAGAAGACATGTGCTGTACGTACCTTCTTTTTCTTTCCTATAACTCGATCATTGATTACACATATAGTAGTCGCCAACCTGTGCATTCACACGGGCTAGTTATTCTTTAAATTTTTAGCACTATATAATATTTTAGTAAATATTTTTCTTGCATATTCCGTTCCAATGTAATAGTCGGTTCCTAAGTAGTTTTAAAAAAAGGGCCAACAATAAGCCATTGCCAACAATGTCGAAAAAGAGAGGCTCATGTGGTCGTCTCCAGACAAAGCCATTTTGTGTACCAAAAAATAATTTCTGTTAATTCTTGAAATAACGCAAATTTAGCATGTCTATATACACCATCGAATTATCATTTGTGCAAACAAAATAATTTCAAGTCCATGTATATAGACAAATGCGTATTTGTCCGTCTACTAACTTGATAAACCTTGTACCAAAATTATCCAAGCATGCCTCGCTTTGAAAGATGGCCTACACTACAAATGATTCCACAACCAAGATTTTTTATTATTTGATGTAATTTTGTTCGCATTAAATGTTTATCGTCCAAAAATGAAATCTGAAATAAATCTGATATACATAAAATTGATAGCGTTTGTAGTGTACACATGTCATATCTTCATAGTCATCCCATCCATGTAGAGAAAGGCGTGAGTTATATAATTAGAGGATACCCTCTTTTATCACACTATCTCAAAGATATAACATGATACAACATGATTTTTTTTCCTTCAAGATATATCCCATTACATGAGAATGAAAATATATGTGTGTAAGTCCATATTTCTGATTAAAGAAAAAGTAAAAACAGAGTGACCTTGTGCTGCTGATGTGTGTCTTTTAAAGTAAGCACATGTATATAGGCAACATAGATATCAAATACAACAACAATTTATGATGATCGAATCAACCTCTACATTTTCTTAGTGTTACTGGACCGAATTTTAATTACATGGCATCACTTACCTAAGAAATAAATTGTACAAAAATAACCTAACATATGTTTTTAGTTATTTAGTACATCCATTTTAACAAAGAAACGAAAACTCAGCAAGTAGCAGAAATATGAGAAAAACTACAAAGGTTAACTTGAGCATCATTTTTTGATCTCCCTTGTTGGTTATTGCTTCAGATAAATACTGCAAGATACCACCTTCTTTACCTCCTGAATGCACATCGGAAAGTTCCAAGTCTTCAAACAACTCTGAATTTTTTTTTCCATCAGAACAAAGCATATTAAATTGGCGAGCCTAAAATTTAAAGAATAGATAAAAGTAAAAAAACTATGTTCTGATGCTCCAAACCATGTAATGCTCCAAAACGACTTATCCACGTTCGTAGGACTCTTGATGCTTCAAACCATGTAATGCTCCAAAATGACTTATCCATGTAATGCTCCAAAACGACTTATCCAAAGAATAGATACAAGGTTACAGCTTTAGATTTGTTGATTGATTTTTCTGTTAGGTAACATAGTGGGGCCACACGATATACGGTTTGTGTGCTGCTTCAAGAGTACGTACGAGCATAGGACTCTTGATAGCAACGCATTGGATTCACAGCGGTGCAAAATTACAACAGAGGATTATCTACATCGTAATTATTTGGTCCTGCCAAACCAATAGCTCATATTTTGTAATTAACGTGGAAATAGTCTCTCATTAGTATAGGTAGGTATAGGTATATATACATATCATATATATATATATATATATATATATATATATATATATATATATATCCACCAAGGCACTGAGAATACACATCGCACATTAAGAATTTTATTTGATTCGGTTTCTCTTTCTTTTTTACAAAAAGGTGGACAATACCTCCTCTCAAGATGCTGCTGTCGACGTCGACAATTACTCCACCATATCCAACGGCTTTGCCTTCTTAGACCACAACGGGCACAGATGCGAAGTATTAGTTTTTTCTTTTCATATAACTACATATGTTGGTTACATGTATGTTTGAGGAATCATGAGAATTAATTAGAATCGTTTGATTTGTTTTTTTTTAAGAATGCAGACGACGTTGTTGTTATCTCCTCCTCCGGCGATGAGGAGTCAGCTGCTGACAACGGCGCCACGAACTCCAACAGTGGCAAGTCGTTTGTCTCCACGGACTCAAATTCAGTAAGCAAGAAGAAGCGGAAGCCAAGGGCCGAGTACAACTACTGGCACTCCAGCGACGAGCACTGGATAATTGAAGCCGATGGGATGCTCCGAAGGAAGAAGAAATACAAAGGCGGGGACGTACCGGTGCCGGTGCCATACAGAAGTTAAAAAAGGGCCCGTCACCCATCATCTACCGTGGTGAACTTAGTGTGTCCCTTGTTCGTGGGAAACGGAGACATTTGATGGATAAGTTTCGCCGGGCGGTAAAGATGGGCGACAAGTACAAACCACTCAACATGCGCGATAAAGACCTCTACAACTGTTCCATTGTGGCGTGGCCACATATCATTGAAAAAGAAGCTAGTACCATACACGATCATGAATAATATAGATATAGTTTATACTAGGAAAAAGGCCCGTGTGTTGCAACAGGATTTTTTTCCTACATCATCCTAATAAAAGAGATAGAGGCTCATTCATGGTCAATGTAATGTGTGTTTCGAGACGGATGCCTGATATTAAACAACGTTTAATAACATAAAAGAGAGGTCATTGCTAATAATTTTAAATATGAAACTTAACCTTTTTTGGATTTCCGTGTGTTTTTAGGAGTAAGAAATGTATGAAAATAGGTATATCCAAGATAAAAGGACCATCGTTAAAAAAATGCTCGGAAATTATGAAAACAAATATATTTATATGTGGTTAGAAAAAACAAATGATTGTGATGGATACTTGCATAGTTACTATAAATGGATGGATGTATGACACATTAATTTGTTTATCAATTATCACATAAGGTGTTTATGGGTTGTAAACTTTTTTGCATGTACCAAACTTAAAATATATTACTACAATATCTATCATTCTTAAGAAGTTATTCCCCACTTCTCCCTATTCTCTCATCATGCAACCCATCCACATCATCAAGTAGGTTCCATGTGTAAAACAACCACATCATCTAAGCGTTGATGCAGTATAGCTCAGCAGTGTACAACCGTCAGATCAAAAGTTCACAAAATTACTGAGTGTTGCCACCGCTAAGTTAAAGATACCGGTTCATTCTTTCGGCCGTTCCGCTCACTGCCTGCCTCCTCGTGTCGATCGATCCCCTCGACTAGATTTGTTTTGGTTGGGCTGTACGCCTCGGCTTCTCACCAAATCCGTTTGGACACTAAAAAGCCCATTGAAAGCCCATAGGTCATCATCGTTGTGTTCCCTTTCTTCTGGTCCACACATATGATCCATGTCAACGAAGCGACCAACCGACGTCAAGAAAAAACGAAGCGACCGACCGCTTCCTCTTCTGCCTTCCGTAACTGGCGAATCAATCAAGCGATTTCCTCCACCGTTATTAATGAGGATGCATATCTCTCGATCCCCTGGCCCGTCTCTCTACGTCGCTCACGCTCCCGACTGCCCGGCGGCGCACCCCGCCTTCCCTCTCACCTCCTTCCGCCGCCCTCATGCGCCGTGCAATGGCCATGGGTTGATGATTGCCGAGGATTTACCACGGGTCCGTCTCACCTCCGACCGCGCTAGGCTTCTCTGGATCTGTTATTCCCTTCCCAGTACCGATTCTTTGGTGCCCCAAAATGGCGGTCGTGCTTCTGATTTGGCTTTGGTTCTCCTCTCCTCTCCTGTTTGTTCTAGGCCAAGCTAGCTCCGGCGCTGCTGGGAGGCCTGTTTCGGCCGGCTCAAACGATCAGATGCTGTGTACAAAAAAGGTGCACATCGTTGTCCTTTTCGTCTCCTACATAGTCAAGATACTTCTCCTTCTCCACACAATAGAAACGAATCAATATGGTAGTTTGGGTCTGTATGACGACGCAAGCGAGCAATCAGCTTCACTCATCACCTCCATGCCCAAATAATGGACTTCAGGGAGATTCTCTTGCACTACCTGAACTAACTGTGTTACTTGGTTGTAGGTTTTTGACTGCCATGAAGGTTCTGATGCAGAATCCTATACATGAAAAAACATGCAACGAGGTTGTTCTTTAAGGATTTAGAGTTCCCATATGCCGTACATGATGTTTTTCTTCTGCTGCAAAGCTTTCTTAAGTGCAGATCTTGCTCTTGCAAATTATGGATTGTCAAGCAGTTCTATGTAGGAAACACATAGCTATGGAGATGTGTCGAGATCACAGGTCAAAATATGAAGTAGAGCTTGATGCTAACATAAGGATATATCCTTTTTTATTACGCAATGTTTGATTGGTAATATATATCTTTGTTTTTCTCATGCCTTTCCACCAATTACTAACATGTAAAGGCACGATGCCTACCAAGACGTAATTCTGTTTTCTTCACAAATAAGCTAAGCTTTTCCAATTTATTGCCTTTTGTTGCCAGTTATTCTACTTTATATTGCATGAGGTGTCATTCTTTTGTTCTCTGAATCTGGAACTCTGAATTTCTGACAGCATGCAAGTTTCCAGTTTACTCCATTAAACAGGTTAGTGTATATACTTTCTCTTCCCAACAGGTTATTATATTAGAGCTGCACCTTCAAACCATTTATTGGTATGCCTTCGCAAAGTTTATGATAGATCTAGCGGTATGAGAATTCAATATATGCATATCTTAAATATGTTACAATTTTACTTGCTTTTTCTTTGTGACGCACAGATAATAACATGCTTATTAATTGATTTGTGGTGTGGCAGCAAGTTATTTCATGTAGTACATATTTGTGCTTCCCTTTTCTCTGTTCTTCTTTTGACAAATTGTTGTTAATTGTTGTAACATATATTTATTTTGCATTTATATACCTTTGCTTGCTGCATAATGCCCATTTGGAGATGGTATATAAAATGACTATTGCATCCATCTATTTTGTTTTCCTTCATCTATGGGATTTTGTTTTCTGTATTTGATTCATGCATTCGCGAAATGTGGTATTCCTTAGGTGTTTTTTCTTACACTTATTTACTCTTAGAATTTTTTTGCAGCAGAGATTAGTACATACATTGTTGTTGCTTATCCAAGAAATGGTTCAAGAAGGTGAGACTGACCTTCAATTTTCAGTGATTTGTTTCCTACAAATGCTATGGTTTAATGTTCACATCTTATAATTTCTTGATCTGCTATTGGTTTCATAACTGAATTTAAGATTGGTTTCTATCCATGCGGAGAGAATACTTCGCAAGTAATTTAGGTATAATTAACATCGTGGCCACATAGTGATAATGTACAATGTGGCAATGTAAACCATCC
The DNA here is from genome assembly GCF_002162155.2 of Triticum dicoccoides. Taxonomy (NCBI): domain Eukaryota; kingdom Viridiplantae; phylum Streptophyta; class Magnoliopsida; order Poales; family Poaceae; genus Triticum; species Triticum dicoccoides. The sequence goes on from NC_041381.1 coordinate 116,621,369, forward strand.
ATCATTTTTTTGTGAGACCCCATAACCAAGGTGAAAAGAAAAATCCGCTGATTCGGGAATATAGTATATATGACTGGTTATAAACTCCATTCCACATTTTCTGTCATGTAGTTGCAGCTTAAAGTTGGTAATTTGTTGGTATGCAATTTGAAATGAATTATGGTGGTTATTTATATTGATTCCATGTTTCTAACTAAACATATGTCCCTTGCAGTTAACTTTTATAGATAACTAATAACTTTCACATTCAGGATAGTCCTTAATATGTGGAGTGCCAAGTATTTAAGACAACTAAATTTAATCAAAATATATTGCAACTGATTCCCGCAGAACGCGCGGGATATCATCTAGTATTGTAAATGTATAGTTGACTCTGAACCAATATCATAACACCAATAATTATAATATTCTCATATATAAGTATTAACTGAGGAAATTTGGAGGGACATGTAGTTGTGTGAACATGCATCAACAGGATTATATATGTCTTGATTAACACTCACAATGCGTGTAAAATAGAAGGGACATCTAAGTACACGGCCTGAAAGTTTACGAGCATATGATATCTCACCCTGACCTTGTATTCTTTAGGAGGACTATATGTTCTCGCCAGCGCTGTAGCGGAAGGCGTTGCCGCCGACCTCCCACACCCACATGGCAGTGCCCGTTAATGAGAAGTTTCCTGCGTGGTGCCTTGTCTCTATTAAGCACCTTAGCATAAAATGCAAAGATTTCGAATTAGAAAATATGGCATCGAGAGCAGCATGGCTTGGGGCTGCCATGATTGCTGAAAGTGTAGAGAGCAGCGGCATTGCAACTTTCAAGGCAGCAGCAGGCAGCGGGTGGAGCCGCCACGCGAGGGCACGCGCATGGGTGCTTCCGCGGCTCCTCCACATATCCACCTTTGCCGTGCCGGCCGCGGTTGCCACTATATCATACCATGGCCGCCAGCGCCATTTGCACCACCACAGCGTGCGGTGCACCGGGGCAGATCTGCCTACACGAACACAACATGTGGAATTGCCGGCCGTCCCCCATCCCCTCCCACAGGAATTTCTCAGCCGAAACTCCAGCAACTTCACCCAACATGACGGGTGACCTCCATGGCCGTGGCAATAAATGGAGGGTACACGGCGGAGCTCTTGAGAACTCTTCCTTTTCCTCATTTTCACGTCTGATCACATCAGATCTAGTCTCTTTATTTTCATCTGAGGCGTCCCGCACATTTTACGTGGTTCTCTTTCCCACAGGCCCTCCGAGGCGTGTTCCCCTCGAGCCACGTCTTTTCCCTTCTTTATTTTATCGCTTTTCTCTCCCTCGTTAATTCCTTCCATTGATTCTTAACACGGCTTGTTGATTTTAGATTGCACACGTATATCTTTCCCTAATAATAAAGCACGGGTTGAGTCTGTCGGGTTCACCGTCACAATACGCTTTCTTCTCATGTCATAATACGCTTTTACAATTTGTATAGACAAAATCATAATATAAACAAGGTGGTACTAATTGAACCGGTACGAAAGAAAAAAATGCAGCCACACTCTGCCTCACGGCGCTCGCCCCGCCCAACCCACCCCCAACCACGCCCCACGCGCCGCCGGCAGACTCCTGCCTCCCAATCCCATCTCCTCCCCACCCGGGGCTTTATTCGCCGTTCACAGCTCCCATCCACCGACTGGCCGTGACCTCGCTGGAGCCAGAGGATGGGAGGGTGCGGCGCTGGCATCCGCCTCACAGAGATCGAGCGGACCGATCTGCGCGCCGGTGACCTCGCGGGAGGCAGAGGATGGGATGGCGTGCTGTGCTCGAGATCAGCGGGCTCGAGTAAGGGGATCGGAGGTAGGCGCCAGCGGGCTCGTGGACGGGGATGGAGAGGGCAGGTGCCAATCCGTCGTGATAAGAAAGCTGCTGCGGCGTCGGCCAGCCAGCTTCGTCTCCGCGATTCAATGGACGGCGGTGGCGTCATCGCGGGGGCGGCCTGCCGGGAGGGCGAGTGGCTGCGCGCGTAGGCTGTGGCGATGATGACGCAGGTGGAGGCGCCCGCCACCGGCCGCGCATGGCTGGAGGCCGTCAACGCGTCGCAGGACGAGTCCTGGCCCCTGGGAGGCCCGCGACGTTTGCCTCCAGAGGCGCCTCCTCAAGGTGAGCCCTTCGCTCCATCCACTCCCTCTTTATCCTAGGGTTTGGATTGGCTCCTCACTGATGCTACTGACTAGCGTGTGCTTGCGGAGATGTCAGGCGGATGAGAACTGGAGGATGTGGGAGGTGACGTGCATGGCCCTACGGCGCTCTGACGATGACCGGATGTTCCTCGGTAAGAGGAGCGTTTCCAACATGTATAGAAGCGCATATCAGAGATGCTTCACAAGGTGGATATCACTACAACATACCATGTACTGAATAGATGAGAATACCAGATAAAGGCTTACACTCGGCACAAGGTACAACATGAATACATTAATACATTAATACAAAAGAGCAGAATCTGACTACAGATGAAATCAAAAGAAAAGAAGAACGACATCCACCCTGACAATCCCAGGCTACCGACCAGGAACCTATCCTATGATCGTCAAAGAGAAAGAAGAAAAACAACTCCAAAAGCAAACATGCATCGCTCTCACATGAAAACCTCGCCTTACCTGTACCTGCACCTGTTGTTGTAGTATTCTGTGAGCCATGGGGACTCAGGAATCTCATTACCATGGGTATCAAAACTAGCAACGCTTAATGGGTATGAAATGGTTAAGTGGTGAGGTAGCAACAAGCACTAAGCATTTGTATGTGTCTAACTTACGAGTAGAAAAATAATAAGAGTATGCTATGCATAATGGGTCGCAAATTAATATGATCAAGAAGTGATCCTGAACTACTTATGAGTTATTCATAACCCCACCGTGTTCTCTTCTTGAACTCCGTCGAAAAGAGACGATCATGGTCACGGATGCGGTTGGTGTATTTTAATTGCGTTTAGTGTCAACTTCCCTACAACTGGAAATTATAAATTTTCAAGTCGCCACATTACCGCGGGCATGGTTTTTCGAAAGATTTAACCCTGTAGGGGTGCTCCAAGTAGTCCATCATAAATTACCACACGCATCCAATGGGAAAACCTCACACCATGAGAACACGATGCTTACGATAAGGAATCTAGGTGGACAATACTCTCATCAAAGGTAAAACTAAACTAGGAAGACCTCTCGACGTGTCGACGATCCTGATAGGAGCCGCGCATCTCATTCTCATGACATAGCGGATGGGACAAGCTACACGTAAAGCCAAACCTTGAGTTTCCTCGCGGTGGCCCCGCAGGCTCACCTGCATTATGTGGAATAAAGAATCCGCGGGTTCATGACGCCCTATGAGTTAAATAACTAATTCAGTATTAAATTTTAAAACCAATGTTGGACCTTGCTGGAAGAGTTTTATCCTAAGATGGATGATCAAGGGGTCCCCATAAAACCCCACATGTGTTAGGAGCTGATACGTCTCCAATGTATCTACAATTTTTGATTGTTTCATGCTATTATATTACCCCTTTTGGATGTTTATGGGCTTTACTTTACACATTTATTTCATTTTTGGGACTAACCTACTAACCGGAGGCCCAACCCGTATTGCTGTTTTTTTTTGCCTATTTTAGTATTTCGAAGAAAAGGAATATCAAACAGAGTTCAAACGGAATAAAACCTTCGGGAGCGTGATTTTTGGAACGAACATGATCCACAGGACTTGGAGTGCAAGTCAAGAAGCAGCCGAGGTGGCCACAAGACAGGAGGGCGCACCCACCCCCTCTGGGCACGCCCCTTATCTCGTGGGCCCCTTGGGCGGCCACTGACGTACTTCTTCCTCCTATATAAGCCTACGTACCCCGAAAACATCCAGAGAGCCAACGAAACACAATTTCCACCACCGTAACCTGCTGTATCGGTGATATCCCATCTTGGAGCCTTCGTCGGTGCTCCGCCGCAGGGGGAATTGACCATGGAGGGCTTCTGCATCAACACCATAGCCCCTCCGATGAGTTGTGACTAGTTTACCACAGACCTTTGGGTCCATAGTTATTAGCTAGATGGCTTCTTATCTCATTTTGGATCTCAATACAATGTTCTTCCCCTCTCTTGTGGAGATCTATTCAATGTAAACTTTTTTTACGGTGTATTTGTCGAGATTTAATGAATTGTGGGTTTATGATCAAGTTTATCTATGAGAAATATTTGAATTTCCTCTGAATTCTTTTATGTATGATTGAGTTATATTTGAAAGTTTTTTTGAATTATCAGTTTGGTTTGGCCTACTAGATTGATCTTTTTTGCCATGGGAGAAGTGCTTAGCTTTGGGCTCAATCTTGCGTGTTCATTCCCAGTGACAGCAGGGGCAGCAAGGCACGTATTGTATTGTTGCCATCGAGGATAAAAAGATGGGGTTTTATATCATATTGCTTGAGTTTATCCCTCTACATCATGTCATCTTGCTTAATGCGTTACTCTGTTCTTTATGAACTTAATACTCTAGATGCAGGCAGGAGTCGGTCAATGTGTGGAGTAATAGTAGTAGATGCAGGTAGGAGTCGGTCTACTTGTCACGGACGTGATGCCTAATACATGATCATGCCTAGATAATCTCATAATTATTCGCTTTTCTATCAATTGCTCGAAAGTAATTTGTTCACCCACCGTAATACTTATGCTATCTTGAGAGAAACTTCTAGTGAAACCTATGGTCCCCGGGTCTATCTTTTATCACATAAGCTTTCAATCTACTTTTATTTGCATCTTTACTTTTTGCATCTATATTATAAAATACCAAAAATATATTTATCTTATCATACTATCTCTATCAGATCTCACTTTCGCAAGTGGCCGTGAAGGGATTGACAACCCCTTTATCGCGTTTGTTGCGAGTTCTTTGTTTATTTATGTAGGTGCGTGAGACTTTTGAGGAGCCTCCTACTGGATTGATACCTTGGTTCTCAAAAACCGAGGGAAATACTTATGCTACTATTGTTGCATCACCTTTTCCTCTTTAAGGAAAATCAATGCAAGCTCAAGACGTAGCAAGAAGGTTTTCTGGCGCCATTGCCGGGGAGGTCTTCGCTCGAGTCAAGACATACCAAGTACCCATCACAAATCCATTTCCCTCGCATTTACATTATTTGCCATTTGCCTCTCGTTTTCCTCTCCCCCACTTCACCCTTGCCGTTTTATTCACCATCTCTTTCCCAATCTCCTCCTCTCTTTTTCGCTTGCCTTTTTCTGTTTGCTTGTGTGTTGGATTATTTGTTGCCATGGCGCAAGATAATACCAAATTGTGTGACTTTTCTAATACCAATAGTAATGATTTTCTTAGTACTCCGATTTCTCCTCTTAATGATGTCGAGTCTTGTGAAATCAATACCGCTTTGCTGAATCTTGTTATGAAAAATTAATTCGCCGGCTTTCCTAGTGAAGATGCCGCTACTCATCTAAACAACTTTGTTGATTAATGTGATATGCAAAAGAAGAAAGATACGGATAACAATATTGTTAAATTGAAGTTATTTCCGTTTTCACTTAGAGATCGTGCTAAAATTTGTTTTTCATCTTTGCCTAAAAATAGTATTGATTCTTGGAACAAGGGAAAAGATGCTTTTATCTCTAAGTATTTTCCTCCCGCTAAGATTATCACTCTTAGGAATGATATTATGAATTTTAAACAACTTGATCATAATCATGTTGCCCAATCTTGGGAAATAATGAAATTGATGATTTGTAATTGCCCTACTCATGGTTTGAATTTATGGATGATGATACAAAATATTTATGCCATTTTGAACTTTGCTTCTAGAAATCTTTTAGATTCGGCCGCGGGAGGCACGTTTATGGAAATCACGTTAGGTGATGCTACAAAACTTCTTGATAACATTATGGCTAATTATTCTCAATGGCACACCTAAAGATCTACTAGTAAAAAAAATGCATGCTATAGAAGAATTCAATGTTTTGAGTGGAAAGATTGATGAACTTATGAAGTTGTTTGCTACTAGAAATACTCCTCTTGATCCCAATGATATGCCTTTGTCTACTTTGATTGAGAATAATAATGAATCTATGGATGTGAATTTTGTTGGTAGGAATAATTTTGGAAACAGTGCTTATAGAGTAAACTTTAATTCTAGACCGTTCCCTAGGGAATTCCTCTAATAATTATGGAAATTCCTACAATTCTTATGGTAATTTTAATAAGATGCCCTCTAATTTTGAAAACAGTGTGAAAGAGTTTATGTTTTGTCAAAAGAATTTTAATGTTTTGCTTGAAGAAATATTGCTCAAAGTTTATGATTTGGCTAGGAACGTTGATAGACTTTCGCTTGATGTTGATTCTCTTAAACTTAGATCCTCTTAAACTTATATGAAGGAAGGGAAAATTAGGTTCCAAAACTTAAACATATCAATAAGTCTCTCAAAGCCATGAGAATTTCCGTTTATGAGTGCAAGGAAAGAACCCTAGATTGCGTGCTAAGAAAGATTGCTTTGTAAAGGTGTGTTCTTCTAGTTTCAATGAAAATAATGATGAAGATCTTAAAGTTATTGATGTGTCTCCTATTAGATCTTTGTTTTGCAATATGAATCTTGATAATAATGGGACTGGAGATGAGTCAACTTTAATTAGAAGGCGTCCCAAGAATTCAGAGTTTTTAGATCTTGATGCTAAATTTGGTAAAAGTGGGATTGGAGAGGTCATGACTTTAAATAGTATTGAACCCACTATCTTGGATTTTAAGGAATTTGATTATGATAATAGTTCTTTAGAAGGTTGTATTTCCTTGTTGCAATCCGTTAATTCCCCTCATGCTTATAGTCAAAATAAAGCTTTTACCAAACATATCGTTGATGCCTTGATGCAATCTTATGATGAAAAACTTAATTTGGAAGTTTCTATACCTAGAAAACTTAATGATGAGTGGGAACCTACTATAAAGATTAGAATTAAAGATCATGAGTGTTTTGCTTTGTGTGATTTGGGTGCTAATGTTTCCACGATTCCGAAAACTTTATGTGATATTCTAGGTTTCCATGATCTTGATGATTGCTTTTTAAATTTGCACCTTGCGAATTCCACCATTAAAAAGCCAATGGGAAGAATCAATGATGTTCTCACTGTTGCAAATAGAAATTTGGTGCCCGTAGATTTTATCGTTCTTGATATTGATTGCAATGTTTCTTGCCCTATTATTATTGGTAGACATTTCCTTAGAATGATTGGTGCGACTATTGATATGAAGGAAGGGAAAATTAGGTTCCATTTTCCATTAAAGAAAGGCATGGAGAACTTTCTAAGAAAGTAAGTCAAATTACCTTATGAATCTATCATGCGAGCTACTTATGAATTGAGTACCAAAAATGGCACTACTTAGATCTATCTTCGCTTTTATGCCTAGCTAGGGGCGTTAAACGATAGCGCTAGTTGGGAGGCAACCCAATTTTATTTGTGTTTTTTGTTTTTGTTTCTGTTTAGTAATAAATTTTGCACCTACCTTCTGTTTAGATGTGTTCTTATCTTTTAATTCGTGTTTGTGCCAACTAGAACCTATAGGATAACCTATGATGATAGTTGATTTGATTCAACTGAAAAACAGAAACTTTGCGCGCACGAATTTAGTTTTGTTGAATCACAGAAACGTGCTTTTCCATTGATTCTTTTTTCTGCTGATCAATAGATAAAGTTTCCAGGACTTCCTATTTGTTTAGGATTTTTAAAGTTCTACAAGTTTGGGTTAGTTACAGATTGCTACAGATTGTTCTGTTTTTGACAGATTCTGTTTTTCGTGTGTTGTTTACTTATTTTGATGCATCTATGGCTAGTAAAATAGTTTATAAACCATAGAGAAGTTGGAATACAGTAGGTTTAACACCAAAATAAATAAAGAATGAGTTCATTACAGTACCTTATGTGGTGGTTTTGTTTTCTTTCACTAACGGAGCTTATAAGATTTCCTGTTGAGTTTTGTGTTGTGAAGTTTTCAAGTTTTGGGTAGAGCTTTGATGGACTATGGAATAAGGAGCGGAAAGAGCTTAAGATTGGGGATGCCCAAGGCACCCCAAGATATTCAAGAATAGCTAAAATCCTAAGCTTGGGGATGCCCCGGGAAGGCATCCCCTCTTTCGTCTTTGTTCATTGGTACCTTTACTTGGAGCTATATTTTTATTCGCCACATGATATGTGTTTTGCTTGGAGCGTCGTGTATTATATTAGTCTTTGATTTTTAGTTTACCACAATCATCCTTGCTGTACACACATTTTGGGAGAAGCCCACTTGATTAGAATTTGCTAGAATACTCTATGTGCTTCACTTATATCTTTTGAGCTTGATAGTTTTTGCTCTAGTGCTTCACTTATATCTTTTAGAGCACGGCGGTGGCTTAATTTTGAAGAAATTGCTAGTGTCTCATGCTTCACTTATTTTATTTTGAGAGTCTTTTATAACAGCATGGTATTTGCTATGGTTACAAATTTGGTCCTAGAATGATGAGCATCCAAGTTGGGTATAATAAAAACTATCATAGGAAGTAATTGGATGCTATGATCAATTTGGTGTTTGATAATTGTTTTGAGATATAAAGGTAGTAATGTTAGGGTCATGCTAGTGGGTAATTATGAAATTGAGAAATACTTTTGTTGAAGTTGGCAAGTCCCGTAGCATGCACGTATGGTAAAAGTTGTGTGACAAATTTGTGGCATGAGGTGCTCTTTTGATTGCCTCCTTATGAGTGGAGGTCGGGATCGCCCGATGGTTAACTCCTACCAACCCTTCCCCTAGGAGCATGCGTAGTAGTACTTTGCTTTGAGGGCAAGTAGACTTTTGCAATAAGTATATGAGTTCTTTATGACTAATGTGAGCCCATGGATATACGCACACTCATCCTTCCACTTTGCTAGCCTCTATTATACCGCGCAACTTTCGCCGGTATCATCCATTATTTACCTTCCTCAAAATAGCCACCATACCTACCTATTATGGCATTTCCATAGCCATTCCGAGATATATTGCCATGCAACCTTCCACCGTTCTGTTTATTATGACACACTTCATCATTGTCATATTGCTCTTTGCATGATCATGTAGTTGACATCGTATTTGTGGCAAGGCCACCTTCATAATTTTCATACATGTCACATTTGATTCATTACATATCCCGGTACACCGCCGGAGGCATTCATATAGAGTCATATCTTGTTCTAGTTTTGAGTTGTAATTCTTGAGTTGTAAATCAATAAAAGTTTGATGATCTTCATTATATGAGCATTGTCTCAGTGAGGAAAGGATGATGAAGACTATGATTCCCCCATAAGTCGGGATGAGACTTCAGACTTTACAAAAAGAAAAAAAAAGAAAAAAGGGGAGAAAGGCCAAAAAAGAAAAAAAGGAAGGACAAAGAAAAAAAATAAAAGAAAAAAATAAAATGAGAGAAAAAGAGAGAAGGGACAATGCTACTATCTCTTTTTCCACACTTGTGCTTCAAAATAGCACCATGATCTTCATGATAGAGAGTCTCCTATGTTATCACTTTCATATACTAAGTGGGAATTTTTCGTTATAGAACTTGGCTTGTATATTCCAATGACGGGCTTCCTCAAAATGCTCTAGGTCTTCGTGAGCAAGTGAGTTGCATGCACACCCACTTAGTTTCTTTTGTTGAGCTTTCATATATTTATAGCTCTAGTGCATCCGTTGCATGGCAATCCCTACTCACTCACATTGATATCTATTGATGGGCATCTCCATAGCCCGTTGATACGCCTAGTTGATGTGAGACTATCTTCTCCCTCTTTTTGTCCTCACAACCACCACCTATACCACCATAGTGCTATGTCCATGGCTTGCGCTCATGTATTGCGTAAGAGTTGAAAAAGCTGAAGCGCGTTAAAAAGTATGAACCAATTGCTTGGCTAAAACCGGGGTTGGGCATGATGGGAGTATTTTGTGTAATGAAAATGAAGCATGGCCTAACTATATGATTTTGTAGGGATAAGCTTTCTTTGGCTATGCTATTTTGATAGGACGTGCTTATTTGTTAGTATGCTTCGAAGCATTATTATTTTTATGTTTTATAAGATTTTATCTTGAATCATTTGGATCTGAACATTCATGCCACAATAAAGAAAATTACATTGAGAATTATGCTAGGTAGCATTCCACATCAAAAATTCTGTTTTTATCATTTACCTACTCGAGGACGAGCAGGAATTAAGCTTGGGGATGCTTGATACGTCTCCAACATATCTATAATTTTTTATTGTTCCATGCTATTATATTACCCCTTTTGGATGTTTATGGGCTTTATTTTACACATTTATTACATTTTTGGGACTAAGCTACTAACCGGAGGCCCAACCCGTATTGCTGCTTTTTTTTGCCTATTTCAGTATTTCGAAGAAAAGGAATATCAAACGGAGTCCAAACGGAATGAAACCTTCGGGAGCGTGATTTTTGGAACGAACGTGATCCAGAGGACTTGGAGTGCAAGTCAAGAAGCAGCCGAGGTGGCCACGAGACAGGAGGGTGCGCCCACCCCCTCTGGGCGCGCCCCCTATCTCGTGGTCCCCTCGGGCAGCCACCGACGTACTTCTTTCTCCTATATAAGCCTACGTACCCTGAAAACGTCCAGGGAGCCAACGAAACACAATTTCCACCGCCATAACCTTCTGTATCCGCGGGATCCCATCTTGGAGCCTTCGTCGGCGCTCCACCGGAGGGGGAATTGACCATGGAGGGCTTCTACATCAACACCATAGCCCCTCCGATGAGTTGTGAGTACTTTACCACATACCTTTGGGTCCATAGTTATTATCTAGATGGCTTCTTATCTCTTTTTGGATCTCAATACAATGTTCTCCCCCTCTCTTGTGGAGATCTATTCGATGTAAACTCTTTTTGCGGTGTGTTTTGTCGAGATCCGATGAATTGTGGGTTTATGATCAAGTTTATCTATGAGAAATATTTGAATCTCGTCTGAATTCTTTTATGTATGATTGAGTTATCTTTGCAAGTCTCTTTGAATTATCAGTTTGGTTTGGCCTACTAGATTGATCTTTCTTGCCATGGGAGAAGTGCTTAGCTTTGGGTTCAATCTTGCGGTGTCCTTTCCCAGTGACAGCAGGGGCAACAAGGACGTATTGTATTGTTGTCATCGAGGATAAAAAGATGGGGTTTATATAATATTGCTTGAGTTTATCCCTCTACATCATGTCATCTTGCTTAATGTGTTACTATGTTCTTTATGAACTTAATACTCTAGATGCAGGCAGGAGTCGGTCGATGTGTGGAGTAATAGTAGTAGATGCAGGCAGGAGTCGGTCTACTTGTCACGGACGTGATGCCTATATACAGATCATGCCTAGATAATCTCATAATTATTCGCTTTTCTATCAATTGCTCGACAGTAATTTGTTCACCCACCGTAATACTTATGCTATCTTGAGAGAAGCCTCTAGTGAAACCTATGCCCCCCGGGTCTATCTTTTATCATATAAGCTTTCAATCTACTTTTATTTGCATCTTTACTTTTTGCATCTATATTATAAAATACCAAATATATATTTATCTTATCATACTATCTCTATCAGATCTCACTTTCGCAAGTGGCCATGAAGGGATTGATAACCCCTTTATTGCATAGGTTGCGAGTTCTTTGTTTGTCTGTGTAGGTGCGTGGGACTTTTGAGGAGCCTCCTACTGGATTGATACCTTTGTTCTCAAAAACTGAGGGAAATACTTACGCTACTATTGCTGCATCACCCTTTCCTCTTCAAGGAAAACCTACGCAAGCTCAAGACGTAGCAGGAGCGCTCATCATGGAACATAACACCGGTATGACGGAAACTAGGGCAGCATGAGTGGAACAGAACGCTGGGCAAAAGGCCGAGCCTTCCACACACAACTAAGTATATAGATGCATTAATTAAATAAGAGATATTGTGATATCCCATGATATCCATGTCCGAAAATGGAGCAACCTACACTGCACCTGCAACTAGCAACACTATAAGAGGGGCTGAGAAAAGTGGTGACATAGCTAAACAACCGTTTTTGGTAAAGTGAATGTTAGTGGCTTGTCATGGCAATTTGGGAGGCTGACAAACAAGTGGTAGGTAGAGAGACATATCGATAGCATCGAGACAACTAGCAAGCAAAGATAGTAGTGATAGGTAATGGACATCTTGCCTGGAATCCCACTCAGAAGAAGATCAAATCCATGAAGTAGACGAACAAGCGTAGTCAAACGAATCCTCACAATCACAACATTATCGGAAACTATCGAGAAGAAGCATAACTGGAAAGAAGCAAACAACATGGTAAACAGAACTGCCATAACTTCTGCAAATGAGCTCCGAATGAGCAAACTCAAGCTTATTGGATACAAGACAATGAGTAAGAAGAGGCAGGGGAGGTATGCCTAACAAAAAGAGGAGAGAAACCTCCAACAGAGAAGAACCGGCAGAACCTCCAACATCAAAAACATCATAGAAGAAGCATATGAACTCCATTTTCGATGAACTCGAGCTTGTCATCAAGATGACCATAAGCTCCAAAACTCACACAGTGAACCAAACAAGTACCAAGAAAGATGATGCAAGGAGCAATTGTTTGAGCTCTCTACTAATGATACGATAAAGCTACTCATCGAGAGCTCCCCTTGATAATACCGCAATCGATCCTAAAACCCGGTCTCCCAACTACCACCATGAGATCGGTAAAATAGAAAACCTATCAAGGGTAAACCTTTGCCTTGCACATGGTCCACTTGGGCTAGATGATGACGAACTTGTCCTCCTCAAGATGGACCACCTTTCTTGATTGCGTTGGGTCAATGAAGACTACATGATTGCTCCCCCATACTCCACTATGGGCGAGCCACTCTTCGGCACATCTTCACAAGTCCATTGACACCAAAATGGAAGGCAAGCTTCAAGCATTTGATCTCGTCGTGATGCTCCACTTAAACTTGCACACGACAATCTTGATGACGATCACCACTTCATGTTTCCTCTCCATGGGTTAAGTGATATCTTCCTCTTGACGCAAGCCCATGAACACGTACCTAACCCCACATAGAACTCTCACATAGACCATGGGTTAGTACACAAAGCACAATGGACAATGCTTACCATACCATGGGATCACTTGATCCCTCTTGGTACATCTTTTACGCTTTGTGAGTTGATCAACTTGATTCACTCTTGACTTAGTCTTGATCAACCTTGAATCTTTCCAACTCTCTTCATTTGGATGATGCCTTGAAGGTAAACATGAATGATCACACAATCTTCTTCTTCAAGACATGCTTGCAATAAGCACAACACTCACATAACCAATCTTTGGATAATTCCTTAATAGCACCTTGGTCAACTCATAAACTCCTTGAAACCAACACATGGACTGCAAGAAGAGCCTATGGACAAATCCTTCAAATATAACTAAATGCAACCATTAGTCCATAGAGATTGTCATCAATTACCAAAACCAAACATGGGGGCACCGCATGTTCTTTCACCATGTTTGGTCCTTTGCAATCGTGGTTCCGACCATATCATTCTTGTTTGATCCATTTATCGGGCAAGTTAAAGTACTTTTCTTCTTCAGATCATTTCACCTGTTCAACTACATTGATATACCTTCGAGTATTACCCTCTGGTATCTCGAGAATATCACGGAACTACATAACTTCTTATGAGTTCTTCATCAACTATTATTTCTCGCTGATTCCAATTTTCCACGGGTTCTGAGATCCTAAACACTAGTGAACATCAATAAGTGATTTGAGTCTATATTTTCCTTGCCATTGTTTCATTAACCTTTCTTGTAACCTCACATATCTGAGTAGTGTTAATTCCCTGCTTATGTAAACACCTCGGTGTACAAACCCTATCAGTAAGACCTTGTTACTATTGTTGATGACATTCTGGTAGCCCCCGATGGACGAGAACTTTGCCTATTGTTCCGCCTCATTCTACAAGCATGAAAATTGTTCTCTTCGTCCCTCGCCCTCGGTACCAACATTGTTGCCAACATAACTAACAGACTGTCCTCTGACATGCCTTGCTACCCTGACTGTGCAAGATGTTAGCGCCCTTTTCTAGTTTTAACCCACATGGTGGGCCCATAACCCACAGTTCCACAGGATCGAAACCTGACTCTCCTGTACACCCCTGTTTCTAGAGTTATTCCTCATGCTTGACTTTGTATGTAGTTCATGAGCCACATTCCTAGTGATCTAATCTGGTATCAGACGCAATACTTATTCTCGTTGCTCTTAACCCCTTTTCACACTCTGTTTCATACATCGGGCAATTGTCTACCCGGTTGAAGCTTCTTATTGCACCTCCTTACCTTGCTCTCGATGATTTTTCAAGAATTTCAACTCAAGAGATGCCTCTATGCCACGATCACTGAGATAGTCCCCATGTACCTATCTTGTGTTGAGTTCCGTCCTTCTCGAGTATTCCCCCATACTACACCCATTAAATCTCGGGACGAGATTTCTTGTAGTGGAGGACAATTGTGACGCCCGGATAATTACGCTACAGTAATCCCCTATTAATGGTGCAATGTCACCACATTTACTATTGCTAAAATCACACGTTGTTTCAAACCGGTTCAAAATTCAATTTTAAAATTAAAGTCAAAAATTTAAACTTGTCAAACATGAAACAAAAATGGAAAACAGAAAGTTTTAAAGGAAAATGCAAATACAAAATGTTTTTATGCAAAAAAGAAGGGAGAAATCCACCGGGCCACGACCCAGCTGTCCGGCCCAGTTCCATCCCTCAACCTAGCCGCCCCCCTTATAACCACACACCCCCAAACCCTAGAGCCCAACCCCACTCCTCCCACGACCCCCACGTCTCTCGCTCCCTCTGCCCCTTCCCCCAATCCAGATTGGGGGTAACGACCCCGGCGACCGCGCACAGCCCCCGAGCCGGTGCCCCGCCACCTCGTCGTCGACCCGGCGCCGCCCATTGTCCCCTGCGCCCCATCACCGGCGCTGCTCGTCACTCGCCGCCCGAAGCCCCCCTTGCTGGAATGCCTCCTCGTCGGACCGCCCTCCTCGACTTTCTCCTCAACCGTGCTACCCCGAGCCTTGCCGGCGCTCCCTTGCAACAGGGGTGAGAACCCCATCCCCCTGCTTCCCTCTCCCCGTCATCCTGCACATCCACCGTCGCACTCAATGCGCGTGCGGAAAGCCGCGTCGCCCCGCTCGCCTCTGCCTTGCGCTGCTCCGCCTACTGCTGCTGACGCCGCCGTCCACTGCTGCTGCCTTGCCGCACCGCCCGTGTGCCCCGCCATCTCGTGCTCCTCGCTGTCGGCCACGGCCACCCGCCTGCGGTCGCTTGCATCGCCGACCGACCACCTCCCCGCTGCGCCCGGCTAGCCCCGCTCGCGCCACCCGCCCACCGCGAGTGCCCGCGCCAACCACCGCTCACTCGCCCCGCCGTCACTAAAAAAAAGACACATCCGTGACATTTTGGGCTGAACGAATTTTTTTCTGTCATACATATGACACTTCTATGACGATAATTGTGAAAAAACCCGGTATCATCATAGATGTGGTGGGCTCCTACTTCTATGAAAAAAAATCATGACAGAAAATGGGCTTTTCGTGCTGGGCGGGCCGGAGACGCAGCTGCATGACATTGTTTGGGTCGTCCATGATGGAAAAAACCATGGTAGAAGCGAGGGCGAGGAAAATTTCGGGGAGTTCCCGGTTACGGTGGGAGGTCGGGGGCCGAGCGATGCGTGTTTCTCTCGTACAGGTACGCGCGTGTGTGCGAGGTGTTGGTGATGGGGTCATGTACCTAGGGTAGGGTCACAGACCTGATCTAAGTACCCTGCCCAAGGACACCCTTGGAAGAGGTCACCTTCCAGTCGACCAACGAGGGACTCACTCGACTGACTTGAAGGACTCGACCACGAAGACTCACTCGACCACCAGAAGGTCAAGAGGCACTCTGCACTGCAACGGCCTGTAATTAAGTAGACTTTATGATAGTAAAGACACTTTATGTGGGGCATCACCTGTAACGCCTCGGACTAAATACACCTTAAACCCTTCATTACGTGGGCTGGCTGGGGTCCTGGCGCACTCTATATAAGCCACCCCCCTCCACAGGTAGAAGGGTTCGGCACCCTGTAACTCATATACACATAATCCACTCGACCGCCTCTGGGCTCCGAGACGTAGGGCTTTTACTTCCTCTGAGAAGGGCCTGAACTCGTACATCTCTTGTGTTTACAACCTCTCCATAGCTAGGACCTTGCCTCTCCATACCTACCCCCACTCTACTGTCAGACTTAGAACCACGACAGTTGGCGCCCACCGTGGGGCGGGTGTTTTAGCGATTTTGTGGAGAAGTTGCGATTCTTCTGAGTACTTTCATCATGGTGGCTGCTGGAGTTTTGGTTGAGGGTCGAGAGATCCGTCTCGGTGCTCTCACCTTCGTCGCCGACGACTCCGCCTGGCTCCAGGAGGCTCCACTCGACGTCGATGCGCTCCCCGTCCGCGGTGCGACGCATTTTCGCGCATGTGTCCGCGGCGTTCTGCTGCGGCAACCGTCGACCCCGTATCGGTCGACTCCCCCATCGGCCACTCTCCCGGTCTCCCGCCAGCGCAGGCGCTCGGGCCGGTCGAGGCTTCAGTGGTGGGTGAGGCACGCGGTGGCTCGCCAGACGGCCACCACCCAAGTTGCGGCAATCGAGCCCAACGAATATCTCTGCGGCGTGTTCGATCTGTCGACTGGCTCCGTAGAGACTGCACCCGAGTGCGATAGCAGTGATCCAGCGGCGGAAATCCTGATGGTCGACGGCCCCCGCAGTCCCCCTGGCTTCGCCCGTGATGGTGGAGCAGGCGACGGAGGCGACCCCGCACGAGACCACGAAGAGTACCAGCCCGAGCCACTCGACTCTCTACAAAGAGAGGAACTTCGCCGCAGGAACGTGGATGCCCTGCGTACTCCCATCGCAGGAGAAACCCCCGAGGCTCACGCCTTGGAGGAGGCACGTTTGGCCAATTTGGCCGAACGCACTCGACTGGAGAATCTTCAGCGAGCACTCGACGAGCGCGCGCGGCAACGAGTTCCCGACACCAGTCGACGTCAACTCTTCCCGCCGACTCAGGTATATCGAACCCCAATCCAGAATTTAGCAGCTGCGACCCGTATAGTAGAGTCCATCCAGCCCTCTCAGTCGGAAGCTGGCAGAGGCTTGATGCAAATCAGGGATCTGCTCCGGGCAGCAGGAGATCAGAATTCGACCGTGTCGCAGTCGCGCAACAGAATTCACAGTCGATCCGTCGCTGCGAATACGGTTCAGTCGGCTCACAGCCCCAGATCGCCTCCGCGGCGTGAAGGGCGCGAGAATCGGCGAGACCAATATGGTGACCGACTCGACCGAGATGATAGGCGTCGAGTGCCCAATTCCCCTCCGAGGGGTGGGTCTTACGCTCCTCGGCAGCAAGATGACAGACGTCAGCTCAGTGCGGGGTGAAGAGTTCCAGTCGACCCCAAAGAACCAGGCTTCGACGCGCGATCCATTATCGTGCAAGGCTTAGTCGACCGGAACAGAGCCCATCGAGGTGGACTCGACAGAGATGCACCCACAAGCAGTCGAGTGCATGTTTCTGGTCCTGAATGTTTCAACAGAGCTATCAGAGCCGCAGTTATCCCTCCCAATTTCAGGTTGGCAACAGGAGTCAGCAAGTTCACTGGTGAGTCTAAGCCTGAAACCTGGCTTGAGGACTACCGAGTGGCGGTTCAGATTGGTGGTGGGAACGACGAGGTGGCCATGAAGCATTTGCCCCTCATGCTGGAAGGTTCTGCCAGGGCATGGTTGACTCAATTACCTCCTAGCAGCATTTACACTTGGGAAGATCTGTCCCGAGTGTTCATCAGAACGTTTGAAGGAACTTGCAAGCGACCGGCTGGATTGACAGAGCTGCAAGTCTGCGTGCAGAAGACCAATGAGACTCTCAGGGAGTATATTCAGAGATGGATCACTTTGCACCATACTGTGGAGAATGTGTCTGATCATCAGGCAGTCTGCGCCTTTAAGGATGGTGTCAAGAACAGAGAATTGAGTTTGAAATTTGGTCGAACCGGTGACATGACCTTGAGTCGGATGATGGAGATTGCTACCAAGTACGCCAACGGCGAAGAAGAAGACTGACTCCGAAGCGGCAAGCACAAGCCAAGTCAGTCGGAAAAGGGAAACACCAGTCGGAAACAGAAGCGGAAGGCTGAACCGGCAGCTCCTGGAGAGGCTCTGGCCGTGACTCAGGGAAAGTTTAAAGGGAAACCAAAAGGATCCTGGAACCCTAAGAAGGTAAAGGATAAAGAAGGGAACGACGTGATGGATATGCCGTGTCACATCCACACGAAGAAAGACGAAGAGGGGAATATCATCTACCCGAAGCATACCACTCACCAATGTCGACTCCTGATCCAGCAGTTTCAGGGAAAACAGTCTAAAGACAAGGAGAAGGAGTCGGACAAGGCCGAAGACAAGGAGGACAGTGAGGAAGGATATCCGCATATCAACTCCACTCTGATGATCTTTGCAGATGTGGAAAGCAAGAGTCGATTGAAAGTTATTAACCGTGAAGTGAACATGGTTGCCCCAGCAAAAGCAAATTATCTGAGATGGTCCCAAACACCCATCACATTCGACCAATCTGATCACCCGACTCATATTGCCACCCCTGGGAGGCAAGCTTTGGTGGTCGATCCAGTTGTCGAAGGCACTCGACTGACAAAAGTGCTGATGGACGGTGGTAGTGGGCTGAATTTGTTGTATGCGGACACACTGAAAGGAATGGGCATTCCGATGTCCCGACTGAGCACCAGTAACATGAGCTTTCATGGAGTTATACCAGGGAAGAAAGCCGAGTCACTCGGCCAAATAGCTCTGGACGTGGTGTTTGGTGATTCGAAACATTTTCGCAAAAAGAAGTTGACGTTTGAGGTAGTGGATTTTCAGAGTGCATATCATGCCATTTTGGGGAGACCAGCTTATGCACGGTTCATGGCTCGACCATGTTACGTGTACCTCAAATTGAAGATGCCCGGCCCCAAAGGAGTGATCACTGTCACCGGTGATCGGAAAAAGGCAGAAGAGTGCTTTCAGAAGGGCTCAAAGATTGCTGATTCCCAGGTGACAGCGGTCGAGTTCGAAGAATACAAGCAAAACGCAGATCCAAGTGACTTGCTGCGATCCAAGAAACCCGCCACAGAGTCTGCATTTCAGTCGTCCGGTCAGACGAAGCCTGTTCACATTCACTCGACCGACCCCGATGCAGCTCCGACCCACATCTCCACAACACTCGACCCGAAATAGGAAGAAGCGCTCATCCAGTTCCTCCGTGAGAACTGGGACATTTTTGCATGGAAGCCCGCTGACATGCCAGGTGTTCCCAGGGGACTGGCTGAGCATCGCCTAAGAGTCGACTCATCTGCAAAACCAGTCAAAGAGCATCTTCGGCGGTCCACCGTCCAGAAGAGAAAAGCCATTGGTGAGGAAGTGGCTCGACTGTTGGCGGCAGGATTTATCCGAGAGATATACCACTCCGAGTGGCTTGCTAATGTCGTCATGGTTCCTAAGAAGGACAAATCACTCCGAATGTGCATTGATTTCAAGCACATCAACCGGGCCTGCCCGAAAGATCATTTTCCTCTCCCTCGCATAGATCAAATTGTTGACTCGACCGCGGGATGCGAGAGATTGTCTTTTCTAGACGCCTACTCCGGGTACCACCAGATCCGTCTGTACGGACCCGACGAGGTAAAAACAGCTTTCATCACTCCATTCGGGTGCTTCTGCTATATCACCATGCCATTCGGCCTCAAGAATGCCGGAGCCACATTTATGCGAATGATTCAGAAGTGTCTACTCACTCAAATCAGTCGGAATGTGGAAGCGTATATGGATGATATCGTCGTCAAGTCACGAAAAGGTTCCGACCTGCTCGCTGACCTCGCCAAAACATTTGCCAACCTCAGAAGGTATGATATCAAGCTTAATCCATCAAAGTGCACATTCGGAGTTCCTGGTGGCAAGTTACTCGGTTTTCTCGTTTCCGAGCGAGGAATCGATGCTAATCCAGAGAAGATCGGCACTATTCTCCGAATGAAACGCCCTGTGCGAGTGCACGATGTCCAGAAGCTTACTGGATGCTTGGCCGCATTAAGTCGATTCATCTCATGACTCGGTGAAAAGGCATTGCCTCTTTACCGACTGATGAAGAAGGCAGACAAGTTCGAGTGGACTCCAGAAGCTGATGCAGCGTTTGCCGAGCTAAAAGCTCTGCTCTCCACCCAGCCGGTGCTTGCTGCTCCAATCAGCAAAGAGCCTCTATTGCTTTATATCGCAGCCACAGGACAAGTCGTCAGTACTGTGCTTACGGTCGAGCGGGAAGAAGAAGGAAAAGCTCTCAAAGTTCAGCGCCCAGTGTATTATTTGTCTGAAGTCTTGACTCCATCCAAGCAGAGATATCCTCATTATCAGAAGCTTGTGTATGGAATATACATGACCACAAAGAAGGTTGCTCATTATTTCTCTGATCATTCCATCACAGTCGTCAGCGACGCTCCACTATCAGAGATTTTGCACAACAGAGATGCAACTGGTCGAGTGGCTAAATGGGCGATTGAACTTCTTCCCCTTGATATCAAGTTTGAGGCAAAGAAAGCCATTAAGTCCTAGGCAATAGCAGATTTCCTCGCCGAGTGGATTGAACAACAGCAGCCGACTGAAGTTCACTCGGAGCATTGGACCATGTTCTTTGAGGGCTCTAAGATGTTGAATGGTTCCGGTGCTGGGGTTGTCCTGGTTTCCCCCAGAGGAGATCAGCTCAGATATGTGCTCCAGATTCACTTTGATTCCTCCAACAATGAGGCAGAATATGAGGCCCTCTTATACGGATTGCGCATGGCCATTTCACTCAGCGTCCGTCGCCTGATGGTCTATGGCGACTCGGATTTAGTGGTCAACCAAGTGATGAAGGAGTGGGACGTGAGAAGCCCAGCCATGACTGGATACTGCAGTGCAGTGAGGAAGCTGGAAAAGAAGTTCGAGGGGTTGGAGCTCCATCATATACCCCGACTGAAAAATCAAGCAGCTGATGATCTAGCAAAGATAGGTTCCAAGAGAGAAGCCATTCCGAGTGGTGTGTTCTTGGAGCATATACACACTCCGTCAGTCAAAGAAGATCCTTTCACCGAAGAAGCTCCAGAGCCCAAGAGTGCCACAGATCCGACTGAGGTTGAAGTCCCAGCAGTGGTCGACTTGGTCATGGAGGTCTTGGTGGTCATTCCCGACTGGACAGTTCCATATATCGCATATATCTGAGAAAAGAGCTCCCGGAGGATGAGGAAGAGGCTCGACAGATCGTCCGTCGATCTAAGGCCTTTACCGTAATCAAAGGACAATTATACAGAGAAAGCGCGACTGGAGTTGGTCAGAAGTGCATAACACCAGAAGAAGGTCGAATCATCCTCAATGATATCCACTCGGGAACCTGTGGTCATCATGCGTCCTCTCGGACCATCGTGGCCAAAGCATACCGAGCCGGATTTTACTGGCCAAAGGCGAATGAGATGGCAAAGGAAATAGTGGATAAGTGCGAGGGATGTCAGTTCTACTCGAATATGTCGCACAAGCCTGCATCGGCTCTGAAGACCATCCCACTCGTCTGGCCTTTCGCAGTATGGGGGTTGGACATGGTCGGTCCTTTGAGAACAGGGCGAAGTGGCTTCACGCATGTACTGGTGGCAGTCAACAAGTTCACCAAGTGGATTGAGGCTAAACCAATCAAGAACCTTGACGCCGGTGCTGCTGTTAGCTTCATCAGGGAACTGATATTCATATATGGAGTCCCGCACAGCATCATTACGGATAATGGGTCGAACTTTGACTCGGAGGAATTCAGAGATTTCTGTAACTCTCAAGGCACACGAGTCGACTACGCTTCAGTCGCTCATCCGCAGTCGAATGGGCAAGCAGAGCGAGCCAATGGCC
Organism: Triticum dicoccoides; assembly: GCF_002162155.2. Lineage (NCBI taxonomy): Eukaryota > Viridiplantae > Streptophyta > Magnoliopsida > Poales > Poaceae > Triticum > Triticum dicoccoides. The sequence continues at coordinate 116,643,417 of NC_041381.1, forward strand.
TGATTCTCAAGGGATTGAAACCCCGACTGATGCGTGATCTCAAGCATGCAGCTGGAGCTTGGGTCGACGAACTTCCCTCGGTGCTTTGGGGACTGTGGACCACACCTAATCGGTCGACCGGAAGAACTCCATTCTTCTTGGTCTACGGAGCTGAAGCAGTCTTACCGAGTGATCTTCTCCACAATGCTCCTCGAGTTGAAATCTACAACGAAGCAGAAGCTGAACAAGCGCGGCAGGAGGCAGTCGACCTTTTAGAGGAAGAAAGGGAGATGGCTATGATCCGGTCGACCATCTACCAACAAGATTTGCGTCGTTTCCATGCCAGAAATGTGAGGGGTCGAGCCTTCCAGGAAGGAGATTTAGTTCTCCAAGTGGATCAGAAGAAACAACACAAGCTTGCTCCTTCTTGGGAAGGACCCTTCATCGTCACCAAAGTTCTCCACAATGGGGCGTACCGTCTTTACAACGTCGAGCATAATATCGACGAGCCCCGAGCTTGGAACGCGGAACTACTCCGCCCATTTTACACTTAAGTTTAATCACTCGGATGAGTTGCAATAAAGTACTTCTGTAGTCCATGGACCTCAAAATAATAGTGTCATAGTTCCTCCATAATTTTTGTCACTTTTTATTTTGTCCAATAAAATTTCCCCTCAGTGGGTGACTTAGCCGCGAATCCGTTTTGCCTAAGTTTGTAAAAATCCTACCGAGTGGTGAGCCAGACTCCCACTCGGAGGCTTAGTTGCGAATCCGTTTCGCCTAAGTTTAAATAAAATCCTACCGAGTGGTAAGCCAGACTTCCACTCGAAGGCTTAGCTGCGAATCCGTTTCGCCTAAGATTAAATAAAATCCTACCGAGTGGTGAGCCAGACTCCCACTCGGAGGCTTAGTTGCGAATCCGTTTCGCCTAAGTTTAAATAAAATCCTACCGAGTGGTAAGCCAGACTTCCACTCGAAGGCTTAGCTGCGAATCCGTTTCGCCTAAGATTAAATAAAATCCTACCGAGTGGTAAGCCAGACTTCCACTCGGAGGCTTAGCTGCAGTCCAAGTACTCGCCTAAGTTATGAAAATCCTACCGAGTGGTAAGCCAGACTTCCACTCGGAGGCTTAGCTGCAGTCCAAGTACTCGCCTAAGATATGAAAATCCTACCGAGTG
>NC_041381.1:116645303-116650803 GCF_002162155.2 Triticum dicoccoides
GTGAAGAGCAAACCTCTCACTCGGGGGCTTAGCTGCAGCCCAATGCTCGCCTAAGATATAAAATCCTACCGAGTGAAGAGCAAACCTCTCACTCGGAGGCTTAGCTGCAGCCCAGTGCTCGCCTAAGATATAAAAATCCTACCGAGTGAAGAGCAAACCTCTCACTCGGGGGCTTAGCTGCAGCCCAGCGCTCGCCTAAGTTAGCAAAATCCTACCGAGTGAAGAACAAACCTCTCACTCGGAGGCTTAGCTGCAGCCCAGTGCTCGCCTAAGATATAGAAGTCCTACCGAGTGAAGAGCAAATCTCTCACTCGGGAGGCTTAACTGCAGCCCAGCGCTCACCTAAGTGGACTAAGGAATAAGTCGATTGCAGTAAGCGCCCTGCTTTGAACCTGCAAAAGACATTTCGAGCCAAAAGCAATCATATTCAAACGCCAAATTCAAGTTCGGATCGATACCTAAAGGAACCAAAAGTGCTCAGGCGCTAAGCCCGTTAAGGTTTATCGGTTACAACTCCACTCGGCATACCGAGATAAATTTAAAGCGTCGAGCTTAGAAGAAGTTTTTTACCCCTCCTGTGGAGGGCTGGAAGGTGCAACAAACTCATCAAGATCAATTCCATCTGCGATCCGAGTGGCAGCCGCAAGGAAAGTTTCCATTAAGGACCTGAAGTCGTGTTTCTTGGTGTTGGCCACCCGGAGGGCCGCCAGCTTGTCTTCTCGCGCATCTTTGCAGTGGACTCGGGCCAGACACAGAACAACATCTGCACCGCACCGAGCCGAGGACTTTTTCCACTCCTGCACTCGACCAGGGATCGTGTTCAAGCGAGCCATCAGCGACTCGAGATCATTCTGAAGTGTCTCCCCGGGCCAGAGCGTCGAGTCGATGCGAGATGTGGCGACCTTCAGCCTTGCAAGATAGTCCACGACAGCTGCAACACGGGACTCCAGTCGGAAAACATTCATGGCAACTTCGTCGTTCATCAGAGAATTGACGGGGTCAAGGTTTGGTTCCAGCCGGCTAGTTTCTTCTTCAAAGTTTTGACAAAATTCTGCAAGGACGATCACCGAGTCAAGGCAATGGTCGAATGGAAAAACCACGGTTGGAAATGATTGCGAGCATAGAGATTTACCTTCAAGCATAAGAAACAGCTTCTTGGCAAGACCATTCAGGAAGGCCTCCAGATCTTTTTTCTTCCCAAGAGCAGCTTTCAGATTGGCATTTTCTTGCTCAAGCTTGGCGACTGAAGCTAACTTCTTGTCAACAAGCTTGATCTTCTCAGCTAGTTCAAGGTCCTTCTTCCGTTGGGCCTCCCTCACCTTACCTGCAAGTTACAGCAAGATCAGATTTTGAAACAAATGAAGGGAAAAAGCAGTCGTCAAGGTCTCACCAAACATACCTTCGGTCTCCTCCTTTGCCTTCGTCAGATTCTCCTGAACCAGCTTCAATTTCAGCTTGAGCTGAATGTGCTTGTTTTCCAGCTCAGAGTAGCGAGCCACAAGATCACAGGAGTTCTGCGAAGAACCAATCGACTAAATGTCAAATATAATTCACTTCCGAGTGGAAAAGGAAAAATCATGCGTTTCTAAGACTACAGCCGAATACAAGCATTCGACCGTAGTCTCGGGGACTACACCCAGTGGGTGCACTCAGCGTGCCCCCACAATCCTATTGAAGATAGAGTCGACCAGTCGACCTCAAAAAAAAAGATATATATTCTTTAAGACTGTAATCGACTGCAAGCAGTCGACCACAGTCTCGGGGACTACACCCAGTGGGTGCACTCAGCGTGCCCCCACCGGTTTGCGAAATCCATTCGACATAGTCGAATGACGGAAAGACTGAAATTATAAAGCCTAAGGCCGACTGCCAGCAGTCGACCTTAGCCTTGGGGACTACACCCAGTGGGTGCACTCAGCGTGCCCCCACTAATCCTATTGAAGACAGAGTCGACCAGTCGACCGGTTTGCGAAATCCAGTCGCCATAGTCGAATGATGGAAAGACTGAAATTATAAAGCCTAAGGCCGACTGCCAGCAGTCGACCTTAGCCTTGGGGACTACACCCAGCGGGTGCACTTAGCGTGCCCCCGCTAACACGGAGTTTAAATCGACACACCCACTGGGTGACTACTATAAATTCTGGAAAGGAGAAGTTTTTGGTAGCATATCCTAAACAGAACAAACGATGGTCGACTGACCTGAACATTGCTTTGGAGGGCAGAACTGGCGTCATAAGCTGCCTGGCTCGCATCTCGGATGGTCTTCAACTGCTCCATCATGATCCCTGCCTGGCGTATCGCCTCCTTCGCTGCGCCGGCTTGGTCCTCTGGGACGTGGTGCGTCGTGAAGAGGGAGGGTTGCGGAGCATTCGTCAGCGGATCTGCGAAGGACACAGTGTGTCGAGTGGTGTTCTCCTCCTCCGCGGCCAGAGTCTCAGGCACCGTCACATCCTGGGTCACCCTGCTGGCAGACACTTTCCTACTCCTTCTGTACTTCAGCGGTTCCTCATCTTCATCATCATCAGGGAGAGTGATAACAACATTGGATGGAGCTACAGAAAAGAATCAGAATTAGAGATCATGAGTCAGTCGACTAAAAATGGCGTTAAGAGTATAGTACCTGGTTTTGAGGTTGCTGTGTCCTCCATCTCATGGTCATCAGCCCGGGCTGAGGTCTCAGAAGTAGCAGCACTGCAACTCCAAAGAATCAGTCGACTAACTCCAGCGCCAACCAGAGACAAAGTTCACACAAAACAAGAAGACTTAAGCAACATGATTAGCCTGATATGGTGGGGATGGACACCTTCATCTTCGGCAGGTGCTTGGTCGGCTTCGACGGGGCCGCCCTGGGCTGCTTCGACGCCTTTTCAGTCGGCGCCGGAGAGGTGGTCCGAGGGCGCTTGGTCGACTGTGTAGCAGTCGCAACCCCCTCGCCGCGTTCGGTCGCAGGATCATGGACAAGTTTCGACCGCCTTTCCGAGCACAGTGGTGCGACCTCCTCCTCCTCCTCCTCTTCCTCGTCCTCATCGTCATCATCATCATCGTTATCGTCATCATCATCGGCCTCAGCGGCGTCCGAGTCCCACTCCTCCTCCTGGCTCTCGCCCCCGCTCGCTTCTCCCTCCTCAGTCGGAGCCTGCGCTCCGTTGGGCATCGAGTACAGTTCAGTGAGGGCCTGAGGGACAACAAGACAAAGATCAGTCGACCGATCGGCAGAGAAAACAGAAATAAATATGACGAGAATACAATGGGAAGTGGAGCAGACATACCTTGTCTGGGTCACTGTGGCAGTCGAGTGGAGGAATCCTTCTGGCCCCGCGAGGGTTGTCCTTGTTCCCAGTAACAGCGGCCATCCACCTTTCCAGAGTGGCATCGTCGACTATTTCTGGATTGACCCGAGTCACATCCTCAGTCCCGCAGTACAACCACATGCAATGGCTCCGGAACTGAAGAGGCTGGATTCGGCGCCTAAGGAAAACTTCCAGGAGATCCATGCCCGTCACTCCCTCCCGAACCAACTGAACTACACGCTCCATCAGCATCTTCACGTCAGCTTTCTCCTCCGGAATCAACTTCAGAGAGGAGGGCTTGTTCACTCGGTCCATGGTAAATTGAGGGAGTCCACTCGACTGCCCCGGCGTCGACTCGTCCTGGCAGTAGAACCAGGTCGACTGCCAGCCTCTGACTGACTCGGGAAATGTCATGGCTGGGAAGGTGCTCTTGTTCCTCACCTGGATCCCCAGACCTCCACACATTTGGACCACTCGGGTTCTTTCGTCGCCTGGACTCGCCTTCTTCATGGTTTGAGAGCGACATGTGAATATGTGCTTGAACAAGCCCCAATGTGGTCGACAGCCCAGAAAACTCTCACACATGGACACAAACGCGGCAAGATAGGCGATAGTATTCGGGGTGAAGTGGTGGAGTTGCGCTCCAAAAAAGTTCAAGAAACCACAGAAGAAAATGCTCGGCGGCATAGAGAATCCGCGGTCGACATGGGTAGCCAGAAGCATGCACTCACCCTCTTCCGGCTGGGGCTGCCACTCTTTCCCCGGAAGCCTCGCAGCTCCATGAGGGATCAGGCCCTCGTTGGCCATGTCGAGGAGATCCTTCTCCGTGATGGTCGACTGGATCCAATCTCCCTGGACCCAGCCTTTCGGCAGGCGAGATCTAGACGAAGACCCACCGCGCCTGGTGGATCTCCCCTTCGCCTTCTCCGTCGCCGACGCCTTCTTCGCGCGCTCCAGCGCCGCCGTCTTCTCCTTGACCATGGCTACCGGCGGGGCGCGTGAGGGGAAGTGGTGCGGAAGCGAGAGCGAGCACGTTGGGCGGAGACGAAGGAGGCAGAGAGAGAATGCCGAGGCACTGTTCAAAAAACCCTCGCCGGGCGCATTTATAAGATCCCTTCCGAGTGGATGACAGGTGGGCCCGGTCGATCTAATCATATCCTGGAACTATTACGCGGGCGGGATACGTGGCGAAGAAAGCGGCGCAGGGATCGAGGCGTCTATGTCCCGTCCCATCCGAACGCCGCGGTCTGCTCCGCTTCGCGCGTTTCCCCAAATTTTGCATCCCGCGGAATCCGCGAACGGCAGATCGGTCTGTCAGGCGCGGGATTTCCTGCGATCCGTCGCTCGGAAATCGACGAAGCCCGAAAGATCACTCGACGAAAGAAAAGAATGGATCGAGTCGACTTAAGACAAGTTGCTCACTATCAACGAAGAGATTCTCTGGTTCAGAACAACGCACGACCAGTGTGCAAAGGTTAATCGGAAACAGCATCAACTCCTCCGTCACTCAAAGCCTCAATCCATTCGGGGGCTAATGATGGGGTCATGTACCTAGGGTAGGGTCACAGACCTGATCTAAGTACCCTGCCCAAGGACACCCTTGGAAGAGGTCACCTTCCAGTCGACCAACGTGGGACTCACTCGACTGACTTGAAGGACTCGACCACGAAGACTCACTCGACCACCAGAAGGTCAAGAGGCACTCTGCACTGCAACGGCCTGTAATTAAGTAGACTTTATGATAGTAAAGACACTTTATGTGGGGCATCACCTGTAACGCCCCGGACTAAATACACCTTAAACCCTTCATTACGTGGGCTGGCTGGGGTCCTGGCGCACTCTATATAAGCCACCCCCCTCCACAGGCAGAAGGGTTCGGCACCCTGTAACTCATATACACATAATCCACTCGACCGCCTCTGGGCTCCGAGACGTAGGGCTTTTACTTCCTCCGAGAAGGGCCTGAACTCGTACATCTCTTGTGTTTACAACCTCTCCATAGCTAGGACCTTGCCTCTCCATACCTACCCCCACTCTACTGTCAGACTTAGAACCACGACAGTTGGCTCTAACTGAACCCGAGCGAGGCGTTGGGCTCTAACTGAACCCGAGCGATTGCACTACAGGCTACGCGTTACTTAACCCAAGTGATCGATCGATGGCTGTTAACTGAACCCGATCGATGCTGCCTCTCTGGATGAACAGTGAGC
>NC_041381.1:116651333-116714691 GCF_002162155.2 Triticum dicoccoides
ATGCCACACCCCTCCCGATCAACAGGACCCCCGTTTCGACCATAGGAGGTTCGTTTCCTCTATTTTGCGGTATGCCAGACCCCTCTCGATCTACAGGACCCCCGTTTCGACCATAGGAGGTCCGTTTCCTCCGTTTTGCGGTATGCCAGACCCCTCCCGATGAACAGGATCCTGTTTCGAACGTGGCTGGTCGAACACAAGGCCGTTTCCTCCATTCTGCGGTACGCCAGGCCTTGTTTCCATCAGCTATTCCGTCCAAGCCCTCCTGATGAACACGACGACGCATTCCGTTCCGACCTAGCCGGTTGGCTCCCCATGAACACGACGATGACGCTGTTTCTCCGTTCCGAGCTAGCCATGTACACGAGCCCTGGCCATACGTATGCGCGAGTAGGCGTTCGAGACCCCGCCAGTATGTACACATACATGGCCGTATTTTCTTTCTTGCACCCTGACCGTCGTACATACGTGTACATGCTACATGCGCGCCTCTACAACGACCACTATGTACGTACACGTTCGCGACCAGAATGACAACGCTACGTATGCTTCGACCAGGTGGGTCCCGACAGTCAGGCACTTCCTTGCCTGCGAAGATGTAGCTGGTGGGTCCCAGCGGTCAGGGGGGTGAATCGTTTTGTTTTTTTTGCCCGGACACACATCATTGCGTGCGAAGTTGTAGCTGGTGGGTCCAAGCAGTCAGGGGGGCGAATCGTTTTTTTTTGCATGGACGCACTTCCTTGCATGCGAAGGTGTAGCTGGTGGGTCCCAGCCTTCTGGGGGGAAACATTTTTTTCGTGAAATAAGATGGCCCGTCCGGTGGGTCCCCACTATCAGGTGGAGGAATAATTATTTTGCGCGTAATAAGGAGGCACTTCCTTGCTGCGTCCGTGGACCCAACTGTCAACCTCTCCACGTACAGTCCATGTTCGATGGAAGCTGTTCCTTGACCACATTGACCACGCCGCGCCGAGAGCTCCAGGGCGGTGGACGACGACGAGGCCTAGGTAGGGGACGACGCGGAGCCGGGGAAGACGCGGCAGTGGATGCCCACGCATAGAGGAGTACGAGGGTTCACTAGTTCGCTGCGGTGTGAGGCCGCCGTCGCCGCAGAATAACGGGGGTGTGGGTGAGTAGAGGGATGGCCTGGCCAGCGGTGGGAGTAGTACGCGACGGTGAGGCCTCCGCCGCATCGCAGCCGACCACGGGAGGCAGGAGCACGAGGCACGACCGGCGCTGGTTTGGGCGGCTGGAGCAAGAAGCCCAGAGGTTGAAGAAGCACTACGGCCGTTGGATGGACATCGTATGGTCACTGGAGCTAGAATCATGCATGTTGACTAAGTTGACAAAGCGCTTTATCCCCGTCAACTTAGTAGGCCCACAAGTCAGCCTGCCACTATACTTGGTCCTAGCTAACAGGGGGAGTATTCATTTTTTTGTGCGTAATAAGGAGGCACTTCCTTGCGTGCGAAGATATAGCTGGTGGGTCCGAGCTGTCAGTGGCGGTAACGTTTTTTTCGCGAAATACAGAGGCCCTTTCGGTGGGTCCCTGATGTCAGGTGGAGGAATCATTATTTTGCGCGTAATAGGGAGGCATTTCCTTGTGTGCGGCCATGGACCCAGTTGTCGGCCTCTCCATGTATAGTCCACGTCCGATGGAAGCCGTTCCTTGACCACGTTGACCACGCCACGCCGAGAGCACCAGGGCGGTGGATGACGGCGAGACCTAGGAAGGGAACGACACGGAGGCAGGGAACACTCGGCAGTTGTTTCCCACACGGAGGGGAGTACAACTGTACGAGGGTTTACTGGTTCGTCTGTCGTCGCCGGGGAATAACAGCAGGTGTGGGTGAGTAGAGGGATAGCTAGGCCAGCGATGGGAGTACGGTGGGGCGGTGAGGCCTGCGTGGCAGCACAGCCGACCGCGGGGAGGAGGGAGCAGGCAGTCCCGCCGGCGCTTGTTTGAGCGGCTGGAGCAGGAAGAGCAGAGATTGAAGAAGCACGACGGCCGTTGGATGGACATTCAACAGTCACTTCTTGTGCGTCAACCTTTTTTTCAGGAAAGCCTCAAATCTGTGGAAAATAGCATACAACCCATCTGCCATTATTTCTAATAATTTACAGCCCATTTGCTAATTCTTAAGGTTTTTTTGGAGCCCATATTATTTTTGTTAGCATTACAACCCATATTGTGGCCACGGTTAAAAAATTATATGAAATTTTGCATATTTTGGTGCTGTCCGAACTGTTTTTAATCCCGAAATTTCGACTCACATTCAAACTAATTTTAAAAATTAATGTATATCAATATAAAATCCAACAAATTCTCCACGCATAAAAATTAATGTAATTTCAAATCTCGAAATGAAAAAAAGATATTTGAAACTAATTGCCGGTTTGATGTGTTTTAAAAATGTACAACCCTTTTTTCATTACTGATAGGCCATTTTCTCGGCCAGCCGAATGAAGCTCTCCTCGTCTTGAAAGATTTGCAGCCCAACAGGCCTGACAAAGAGACTTACTTGGCAAATCACAAAAAACTGGGCTATGGCCGTGGACCCAGCTGCGGCCGTGGACCCAACTGTCAGCCTCTCCATGTATAGTACTCTTCCGATGGAAGTTGGTCGTTGACCACATTGACCACGCCGCGCCGAGACCCAAGAGCACCAAGGCGGTGGACGACGGCGAGGCCCAGGAAGGGGACGACGCAGAGCCATGGAAGACGCGACAGTGGATGCCCATGCAGAGAGGAGTACGAGGGTTCACTGGTTCGGCTGCGACGTGAGGCTGCCGTCGCCGCAGAATAACAGGGGGTGTGGGTGAGTAGAGGGATGCCCTGGGCCAGCGGTGGGACTAGTAGGGGGCGGTGAGGCCTCCGCGGCATCATAGCCGGCCATGAGAGGCAGGAGCACGCGGCATGACCGGCGTTGCTTTGGGCGGCTGGAGCAAGAAGACCAGAGGTTAAAGAATCACTATGGCCGTTGGATGGACATCGTACGGTCACTGGAGCTAGAATCGTTCATATTGACTAAGTTGACAAAGCCCTCCATCCTCGTCAACTTAGTAGGCCCACAAGTCAGCCACCCACTATGGTGGGTCCCAGCTAGCAGGGGGTATTCATTTTTTTTGTGCATAATAAGGAGGCACTTCCTTGCGTGCGAAGATATAGCTGGTGGCTCCGACATGTCAACGGAGGGAATGTTTTTTTCGCGAAATACAGAAGCCCTTCCCACGTACAGTCCACATACAGTGCGTAATAAGAAGGAACTTTCCTTGCACGCGACCATGGACCTCTTGGGTCCCAGCCGTCAGGCTCTCCATGTACAGTCCTCTTTCGATGACTCTCGTATGTTGACCACGCCGCGCCGAGTGCACCGAGGTGGTGGATGATGGCGAGGCCCCAGACTGGAACGACCCGGAGATGGGGAAGACGAGGCAGTGGAGTCGTAGATGGAGAGGAGTGGGAAACTTGACTGGTTAGGGTGCGGGGTGGGCCTACACTCGGCAGAGAATAACAGGAGGTGCGGAGTGGAGGGATGGCCTGGCTGTCGGTGGGGTAGCGTTTCACTGAGGAGCGCAAAACAACACCGCTGGATGCCGAAGGTTGGAGCAGGCGGTTCCGGCAGCGCTGGGGGAAGAAGACGAGAGATTGAAGAAGAATTCCGGCCGTTGGATGTAAATCCAACGCCTTCTTAGGCTTCGACCTACTGGCCCACATGTCAGCCAGTCCTTTTGTTTTTTTAGTCCATTTGGTGGGCTGGGTGAAACAATGATGTAGCATCTATGCAGCCTGTTTAAATCCCATTTGCATTTTTCTCGAAATCCGCAGACTTGCTGGGCTCGGTGAAAATATCATGTTGGGCTAGACAGAGAAATGTTATAAAAACATAAACACATGATTGCACGTCTATTACTACATTGGTCAGTAAAATCTTTGCAAGCTTATGTACGCAATCACTAGGAGTTAACTTGCCAAGTTATATATAAAAAATTATTATTATTATTTTGTAAGAACTTTCAACTTACGAAATAAAATATCATTTAAATTTGATGAGTTAATAGTATGTGGGGTATTATTAATTTTTAGGCTAGACGTGGGACAGTTGAGTTGGTTCTAGGGAAAAGTACTGGGAGAAAACTCAGTTTACTTCAAAAAAGAAAGTGGGAGAACAGATAAAGTACAACATCTAGACCTTCCTGGCACGCTTGATCATGATGCTGCGGCTGTCCGTGTACTCGTCGGTTACGGGAAGCAGACACGCCCTCATGTCCAAAATCTGCCTGTACATGTCGTAGCATGCGTATGCGTCCTTGGCCGCGTAGATTATGTAGGCTAAATTGAGAGGTACCTCCCACGTGTTCAGGTCGTCTTCTTTCATGTTGGCGTATCAGGGGTCGATGATGGTCTCGGCGAGGTCAACCACAAAGTCCTTCTCCTGTCTGTTGTTGATGATCTTGTATTGCTTCTGGATGTTGACAAGCTTGTTACACCAGATGGCCGAATTGTCGCGTTCTTCCTTCTCTTCCCCGTAGCGAAGGTGCAGTCGGCGCTGCCGATGAAACGGGCGAATGCTCCAGAACCTGGTGCAACCATAGGACTGAGGCGAGGCAGAGCTTCACTGAGTCCGTATCATTGGTGTACATCACATTCAACTTGGTGCAACCATAGGACTGAACGGCAAACTCAAAGGGGAACTCCTAGCTGAAGTCCATATCTAGCAGGCTCACCCCTCGGATCGCCATTGGAGTCTCTTCGAGTGAACGAGTGTGTAGGCGGCGACAACAGTTCAATTTTTATCTCTTGGGGAACTGGATTCAACAGTAAGCTGAGTGTGTACAGGCGACAACAGTTACTACCCCTCCCTTGTCGGCTGCACGCCCGGCAGAAGATGCACCCTTGGCGCATTCAAACGCCTCCATTAAGAAACCTACTCCATCCACACGTCGGTTCATGAGCGGTTCTGTATTGGTACTGTAATAACAGGAGTTAGTGGTCACTTTACTTAAATTTCATTAGCTTTAATAGAAATTTATACTTAAAACAAGCAATGCATTGGATCGTTCTATCAGTGCCACAAGATCAACATGTACAACAATTAGAATTATTATTCTCAGGACACACACGATCAGCACATTTGTCGCACTTTCACAAAGATAATACTACCAAGTTTGAACTATTTGTTATGGTTGTTATCCTATGCATCATCATGCCGTGTTTCCCAGCTTGCAAGATTCAGAACCAACAAATAAGATCCAAATAATAAGTACAACAAAGATGCCTACACATCTCATTGATTCCCAGCTTGCAAGATTCAGAACCAACAAATAAGATCCAAATAATAAGTACAACAAAGATGCCTACACATCTCATTGATTCCCAGATTGCAAGATTCAGAACCAACAAATTAGATTCAAATAATAAGTACAACAAAGATGCCTACACATCTCATTGATTCCCAGCTTGCAAGATTCAGAACCAACCCATTAGAGCCTTTTGATAAAGTGAATATCAGGATTAAATCCATCTTGACTAGCCATGTCATACAATCAAAGAACTTGGCGATGACCGTCACAACATCTGTAGTTGAGTATTCCTATTTGCACAACACAAACAAGGAGATAGGAGAGCATGATTTCGCTTTAATAGCAGCCTCCTTGAACTCAACCTGCATCTCCACTAGGATGAGGTCTGCCTGGAGTTCCATGATTCAATTCATGCGCCTTTTTCTGCAGTTCACCTGAAATGAAGCAAAGATTGCATCATTCAGCTAGCAAGAAGTACTTGCTCTCGTGAGCTGACAGGTTCTTCTTTAGTAGTTGCACTAAAATTGAGGAACATTAAGGTTGGCTGTCCGGCTCATGTAAGGTGCAACTATAATTTTCTTATCCTTTTGTGCAGTTCCACTAAAATAAAGTGCCATTGTGGTGACAGTGACGGCTCCATCTTGCAAAGGCTAATAAAATGTTGCACGAGATTACCAGCAGAACTTGACGAAGATTTTGGAAACTCCAATCACCATTTTGTGCAGTTCCACCAAAATTGAGAGATGTTGCCCACGTGACATTTTAGTTGAACTGCACAAGACACTCATTCCAAAAAAAGTGTTTTGTGCAGTTCACCAAGAGGTCACAATAGCAACAAGGTTCGTATAAGGACATGCGACAGTGGACGCATCCGCACAATGTACCTACAAGGAGGCATAAAGTGGTGATGCCGAGTTTGTTCATGCTATGTGAGGGTAGCAAATCTAATCCTGGAGATCTTTTACTATGTGAGGGCAACAAATCTAATCCTGGAGACCTTTTACTATGTGAGGGCAGCAAATCTAATCTTGGAGACCTTTTACTATGTGAGGGCAGCAAATCTAATCCTGAGACCTTTTACTATGTGAGGGCAGCAAATCTAATCCTGAGACCTTTTAGTATGTGAGGGCAGCAAATCTAATCCTAGAGACCTTTTACTATGTGATGGCAGCAAATCTAATCCTGGACATACTCTGCTGACCTGTCCACCAGCCGCCACTTTCTATCCTTTTTTCAACCAATAATAGATCTGTTCCTTATCCAGTTTGTACTGCGTTTTCCCTTTTTTTTCCTTTTCAACCAAGAGACCGGTTGGGTATCCTGTCTCTACTACTTTCACCATATTATTTCCTCTTTGAATCAAGTCCTAGATTCATGCTACCACTTTCCCCCCTTTCTTCGTTGTTTGAACAAAGCCCTAGATTCGAATGCATGAAGTAGCTTTACCTCTAATAATACTAAAAATTTAGGTGGCTTTGGAAGAGCTGATGGGAGTAGAAAAAGATGCACATGCAGACACGTGGGGAGCCGGGGCAGTAGAGCAAGGCCGCTTTGGAAGAACTTATACCTGAGGGTCGCCGGGATGTCGGTGGCGGCAGGTCGGATCTGCAGACAATATGGCAGGGAAGAAGAAGGGTAGGAGGACCTCCCGAGCCAGCGCTGTGTCGGAGAGAACGGCACGGGCAGAGGATCGGGCCCCTCCGGCAGCTGTGGGTTTCCTCCCTCGGTGGTGATGACCGTGTGAACGATGCACCTTTTAGTCCTCTACACACACCGGCCGAAGGGATCCGGCCGGATCTGTGACCAGCGGTGAGCAGAGAGAAAATATCGCTACCGCTGTCTTGTTTATATCTGGAGAGGATGAGAGAATGAAGAGAGCAACCCTAGTAAAGCAAGCGCTCAGGCCCCTACGTCCATATACACTGGAGTGATTATCTTTTTTCTCTCCACAACAAGCGTTTAAATTTGTGTACGTGGCATTAAAGAAAAGAAACTCTCTATTTAAGGTGACTACTGTACGACTCCTACTTATTACTAGTAGTACTATTGTATTGTTCACTTGTGCTCCCCGCCTCTCCATTCATTGAACAACCCCACGGGTGAATAAACATATAGTAAGTATTGTATTTATATAGAACGAACAAGCTCGAACTATTTTTGCGTAGTTAAAAGTTGAGGGCGGGGCTTTTCCTGGGCAGTACGCGCGGCAGTTTTTGGGTAGGCGGTTTGACAGAGAGGCGAGGAGGGTGAGCGAGTGGCGGATTCTCAAACATACTGCTGGAAAGGTCGGGCTGTGCGATTTGACGGCGCGTTACTGCTGGAAAGACTTGTGATATGACCACTCATTATAGTCAGGAATTACTCGCGCTCCGACCGGGGTGATTCCCCCCTTCCGTTCCGCACTCTAATCTAGTGCATGACACATCGACACGGATGCCGGCTCTCCCACATGTCGGAGTAGTAAGAAGGAGCAAAGAATGATGCGGTATATACTAGTACTATACTACTCCATCCATTGCTAAATATAAGTCTTTGGAGAGATTTCACTATGGATCACATACGGAGAAAAATGAGTGAATCTACACATAAAATGCATCTATATACATCCGTATGTGGTCCATAGTGAAATATCTACAAAGACTTATATTTAGGAATGGAGGGAGTACTACTCAGGTCGGAGGAGTGCGAACCACGGCAGCCCAGTGAACCAGCAGCGCGAACCACGGCAGCCCAGTGAACCAGCAATGCGAACCACGACAACTCAGTGAATCAGCAGCGTGAACCACGGTAGCCCAGTGAACAAGCAGTAGAAAACAATGTGGTGATATGGCCATAAAAAACAATGTGCTACGGTCCACACTATAGCATGTACAGTAACACTCCTCTTTGTTTGGATCCCTGAGTTAGAGCTAGTTTGGGTTGAAATAGCCTCAAATTATCGAAACAAGAGGGGTTAGTTTGAGCTAGTTTGCTCTAACCTAGCTAAAAAAACTAGCCCGATGGAGAGGTTCTAATTGGGTTAGTTATCCTCGGGCCCACTAAAAGAGAACTAAAAAAAATCTCCCCTGCCCGCACCAGATCGCTCCCCCTCTCGCACGACTCCTCTCTGTTCCCCA
The DNA here is from genome assembly GCF_002162155.2 of Triticum dicoccoides. Lineage (NCBI taxonomy): Eukaryota > Viridiplantae > Streptophyta > Magnoliopsida > Poales > Poaceae > Triticum > Triticum dicoccoides. The sequence continues at coordinate 116,659,754 of NC_041381.1, forward strand.
TAGGGCCGCCCGCCCAAGCGCCACTCGCCCTCTCTCTCCTCCGACCGCCCTCTCCTTCCGGCCTCCGTCGCCCTACTTCGGCCGCCCTCTCCCTCCGTCCTTCGAAGGTCGCCCGACTCCCCCTTCACCAGTCGCTTTCTCCCTCTGTCATGCGCGGCGGCAGCGCATCTCCCAGGGAGGTCGTGAGAGGGGTGAGTTTGTTCATTCCTTCTCTATCTCACGGCCATATCATTGATCTTGCTTGCTTTAGCGCTAATTCTGATTTGGAAAAGTAGATCCTGATCAAACTTGGTATAGATTTGTGGTGCACACATGGAATTGTTTGATGCCGCTTCAGGAGGTAATAAATCTTTCTAGAGGCCCAAAGATTCAGTTCACCTTTCTAGGTATTTCAATTTTAGGCTTGCATTATTTCTAGAGGCCCAAAGATTCAGTTCACCTTTCTAGGTATTTCAGTTTCAGGCTTGTATTATTTCTAAAGGCCCAAAGATTCAGTTCACCTTTTTAGGTATTTCAATTTCAGGCTTGCATTATTTCTAGAGGTGCAAAGATTCAGTTCACCTTTCTAGGTATTTCAGTTTCAGGCTTGCATTATTTCTAGAGGCCCAGAGATTCAGTTCACCTTTCTAGGTATTTTAGTTATAGCTTGCATTATTTCTAGAGGCCCAAAGATTAAGTTCCTAGTCGGCGGCAAGCGGCCCTGCTACCCATGCCGGTGTCGACTTCAACTCGGAAGGGTCGGCGTCGGAGGGGTTCCCGGGGCTTGGGCTCTACAGAGCCTTCCTTTAGAGCAACGATGGCGAGCTCCTCCCTCGGTGCGTGAGGGGCTCCGGGCTCCCTTCCTATCGTGAATGACTTCCGTGATGAGTTAGCTCATGCTTTGTTTCATGAAGTGTTTTTTTATTTTGTGAAGCTTGATTGACGACTTGTATGTTTAAGTGGGATATCTCATTTTTATGGACAACGTAAAAATTATCATGTTTTGCATGCATGATTTGTATAGATGGTTCGTTTATGTCAATCGTGAGCGGGAGGAGGCCACAGAAGAGCCGGCCACACCAAATCCGGCAGGAAATAGGGTCCAAAGTAGTCAAATGATTGAGAAAGAGCATTTATTGTCAATCTAACCCTGCCATCCATACACCTCTTTGGTTTAGAGTTAGTTCATGGTTACTCCCTCCATTCCAAAATAGATGACCCAACTTTGTACTAAAATTAGTACAAAGTTGAGTCATCTATATTGGAACGGAGGGAGTAGAATCTAACTCTAACCTCTAACTGAGTTAGAGTTCTCCTCGTCTCGGTTCATCGCCATCATACTTTCCCCATTCCTGTGTTTTCAGTATCCTCCGAATCAAGAGGCCCTTTTTTTTGCGGGAAAAATCAAAGAGGCCCTTAGACTGGTTTAGGTTCGGTCATTTTTTATAAACTTGTTATGTCCAAAATTTAATGAACGTGCTCCGGTTTCCATGAAAAATAATCCGGTTTCATGTAGTAATTCATTCATTTATTTATTCTTCCGCGGGAGGTTTGCATGTAATTCGCGAGGTCTGAAATACAAAGTACCCCGGCATATGCTCCGAGTCATGCATGCACTACGACCCAGATGCTCTATGTCCCACATGTCGGCGAATGGGAACACATGGAAATAGCCTAGGAGTACATATAGGAGGATAAATGCGTGAAAAAATATGTACTGTGAATCGTAGCCGCGGTTCGAAAAGGAGACCTAAAGTGATGACAACTATAGGTCGCACGCACCCAACTAGTGGTACTAGACATACGACTAATTTTTCCCTCAAAAAAAAGAGGCATGAGTACTCAGTACTCCTATTCTATAAATACGAGTCCCATCTAACAACAGTGTCCGTGCTACAGCTAGCTCTCCTCCCTCGTTTCTCTCTTCTAATTCTAAACTCGGCCGACGCCCGGTGGGCGGGGTGGGTTTGCTCAACTGCGGCCCAACCTCACAGTGAAAACATTACGACTGGAATAAAAATGCCATATACTCCCTCCGTTCATAAATATAAGCCTTTTTAGATACTATTTCAAATGGAATACATCATACAGATGTATGTAGACATAGTTTAGAGTGTAGATTCACTCATTTTGCTCCATATGTAGTAGTCACTTGCTGGAATCTTTAGAAAGACTTATATTTGGGAACGGAGGGAGTACTATACTAATAAAACATTAAGGCCACGAGGCGATGCAGTGCTGGTTACAGGAGGCAAGAAGAAGAGATGCATCCACCGACGACGTCCACCTCCTCGACTCAGGGCGCCGGCCCACCGAACGGTGCCTAAGTAGCAGCAGCTTTCGTGGCCAGGTCGACATGCTTCTGAACAATGGCGTCCAAAGATTCCATCCACTGGAACAAGGCCAACGTCTTTCTGTCCTCGCTTGCCTTGTAGTGGCCTATGTAGACGATTTCCTCATAGACGTGGATGTGCAGGTTGACGGTTTCTTGCATGGCGAGGCGCTGCGTGGCGAGCACGGCCTCGAGGTGCACATTCTTCGTCGCGACCTCCGGCACCTGCAGGGCCACCAGGGCTTGAAAGAGTTTGTCACCATGGAGGCCGATGAGGGTGGCAGGCAATGAGGAGCCTGGGCGCACGGGCTGGAGCAGTACGACAAGGTTGTCCGCGCGCTTCTTGATGGCGGTGAACTTGCGGATGGAGTTGACCATCATGTTGTCCATGCGAGAGGCCAAGCCGGCATCGGCGAGGGCTATGATGCCCGCGGTCGCTAGCACCGTCTGGAAACGCTGTGCGGTGCGGGGCCGCATGCCGGCGCCTTGGATGATTTGGCACAGCTGACTGCCGCTTGCGTCCATCACCTCCATAGGTGCTTGTGGCTTCTGGTCACTTGGTCTTGGATTGGAGTGAGCAATGTTGCACAGAGACTTGGGAGTAGATGGATTGGAGTGGTGGGGCGCCTTTATTATATGTGAGTCCAAACTCTGTTGCATTCACATCGTGCTGGCTCTATTCCGCTTCTCCAATTAATTCCCTCTGCATGTAATTGAGGATGCATTATTGACCGTTCAACGTATCGGGAACCGCTACCCTCTCCCTCCTTGGCATTCAAGCACCTATGGACCCGTCGACGATGAGGTGCCTATGGTGACTTCATAAATTTCAAGATGATAGTGTCGTGCGTGTGTGCGTTCATAGGGGCGAGTGTATGTGCGTGTATATGAGCGCTTGCGTCTGTACTGTGTCAAAAAAACATAAATGCGTGTCAAAAAGAGACTAGTCAGTATAGTCAATATTGTGCACCTCGGAGAGGAAAATGATAGAACTAGTACGTATTTATTTACGGTGCAGATTCACTCATTTTGCTCCATATGTACTCCGTCTCAGTGTAGTCTAGTCACTTGTGGAAATCTCTAGAAGTGCAAATACTCCTTTCTGGTTTACAGGGCTATACTAGCAAGTAGTTGTACGTACTAGTACAATAGTGGGCTCACATAGCAATTTTGTCTCATGCAAGAGCCTGGGTATATGCGTGCTCCAATGTTTGCAACTGCAACGTTCGGTTTGCGCTTGGCTCTTCGCCTCTTCGAGAAGACGGACAATGATGTTACTACTACTGCTTCTACAGTGTCGAATCCACTGCTGCATGTCCGTCCACCGCGAGCGGGACGGATAGCTTGTTGTAGAAGTACTACTAAGCAAAAGCCTGTCCTCGTTTGCGAGCAACCGCGCACATGGGCAAGGGAGAAGGTGTGTAGTAAAATCAAGCTTCTCCTCGTTGTACGAGTTGACGCGACACATCATAGCACTGGCCCCACATGCTTGCCTCTAAACTTGGCTGAAAGACCCGCATTGTACAATATATTTGCTGCAAACTCTAACATTTACCCACCACAAATTAAAATATATGTGGCCGTATGCATCGTTCTGATGCAGAGGCCGGGGAGTCCCCCCTTTTCGAAAAGAACAAATTAAAATATATATTCCTGTCTTGACCAGATGAGCGTGCAAACTACAATCACCAGGGTGACAGGTAGGGCGAGAAGACTATTTTTTTTAAACTTCGAGCCGGCCACATAGCATGGAGCCGACCCCAACAATTTTAAGCTTACATGCACGATACACGCTATCCTAGACTACTCTAAACATGAAACTGCCACACGAGCGTCCGGGCTGCGCTTGGCTCTTCGCCTCTTCGGGAAGTCGAACAATGATGGAGTACTACTGCACTGAAGGAGTACTACAGTAGGCTTCTGGCCATATGACACCGATTGAACTGCTGCATGTCCACCGCGTGCAGGAGGGAGAGCGTGTAGCGAAAGCTTCTCCTAGTCTTGCCAGCCACAATGCTCATGGGCGAGGGAGGGACGCTCCTGCCTTTGCGTGTATGATAGGTGGGCCTGACAGGTGTGTGGCCAACCTGTCATACAGCCAAAGGCAGGTGAAGTGAAGTCCGCGAGGGAGAGGATAATCAAACTTCTCGTTGATGTACGAGTTTACGCGACACATCAAAGCACTGCACTCGATATATTTCAATAATTTGTGTTTACTGATGCATTAATTACAACGCATGCATGCATGCCGTGACTCTCCTTTTGATATTTGCATGTGTTGATTTAATGCACCTTGAGTTAGTGTAAAATATGTGACGGTAAAGCTTTGTAATGCCCTGGCCCAAGTCGAGAGATGGTTGTGCACGAGGAGGGCGAGATCATGCAGACCGAATAGGACCCGACGATGGAGCTCTCTAAGGTCTCGATGGACCTCACCGTGCTCCACTGCTCCTTGTGCCTCCGCCCCTTGACGCCTCCAGTGTATGAGGTTCGAATACACCTCGTCCGTTCGACTGATTGAGCAAGGTGCAGGTTTCTTGATTGATGTGATGTTCGATTGATTTTTGCAGTGCAAGGGAGGGCACCTGGCCTGCACGGAATGCCACGTCGAGCGCCCCGGGAACCAGCGCCAGTGCCAGAAGTGCGAGCGCGGCGGTGGCTTTGATGTGCGGAACACGGCGGTGGACTCCGTCCTTTCTTCGGTGAGGGTGGAGTGCCCGCATGAAGGCTATGGGCTCTACGTCACTTACCAAACTCGCCGATCACCAGAGCGTGTGTCCGCTCGCGCCCTGCAAATGCCTAGTGCCCGTCTGCGGCTACGAAGGTCCACCGCCGGTGCTCTACCACCACATCAGCACCGCGCATCCCATGCCCGTGCATAGGATCCAGTACGGCAAGGTGCTCTAGCTGCAAGTGCCACTCTCGGAGCCATGGCTCTTGCTGTTTGCGGAGGAGGACGGCCGTGTGTTTTTCTTGGTCGACAGCATGCTCGACATCGCCGCGCCTATCACCATGTCGGTCGTCTGCATCAGAGCGGGGGCATCCCCATTGCCGCACTACGTGGCCAAGCTGTGGGTGAACGGCCCGCCGGGGGAGCCCAAAGGCTCGTCCGACGCTGTCAAGGTGGAAATGGAGGTGACAAGCAGCAAGGATCCCGGCGACTTCGACGTGCAGGAGCTGACCATCTTGACAGTAACGCCCAAGCTGCTGGCCTGGGCTAAGCTGGTGTCCCTCCACATTCAGATTGACAAGTTCACGTCCTAAATGTTTCTACAGTGCCTTCTGTTTATCTTAGTAATATGCTAATATAGGGATTACCTTGGTCTACTTTAGCTTAAGAAAAGGTGGGTTTTGGTGGCGATGCAGCAATTACATCGACATCAGATCAGTAATTTCCAACAGTCGAACAGATATTTTATGTCTGTTGGATATAAAGTTCCTTTGGGTAATAAGTACTACTTGTCATCAAAATGGATAAAAGGAGATGTATGTAGACGAATTTTAGTTCTAGATACGTCCCTTTGTATCCATTTTGATGACAAGCACTCCCTCCGTACCACAATACATGCCTTCCATTTGTCAAAATATAGATGTATCTAGACATGTTTTAGTATATAGGTACATCCATGATAGAGCCAATTGGATGGTTGAGAACACTACAATTCGTAGCTACAGATGCATGTGTGACTCCCAGATGCAGAGGCCGAGGGTCATCATCCTCCTTTTCGAGAAAAAACAGACGCGTGTGTGAGAGGACGAGTGCATGTGTGCACCTCTTCTCTTCCTGTATAACGTACTAAACTCAGAGTACAAGTTTTTGTGGGTTGCACGATGGTGCGTGCGATAAGTCCCGAGAGATATCCTAGAGCTCGCCACGCGGTTATTCCTGTCGAACGCCCCATTAACCGTAAGATATGTATACGACGGTGCTAGTTATTGCACGTACACAGTAGTACTCCCTCCTTTCCGGTTTATAGGGCTTAATTCAAAAATCTCACCAACCAAGATGGTGAGTGGTGGAATATTTTTTGTAGTTTGCAAAAGCACCTAATTAATGCTCTTGTTTTTCTCAAAAAATTATGTTTATCAATGCATTAATTGCAATGCATGCATGCATAAAGTACATGCATTGGTCAATTTTCTCTTAATACTTGCATGCAATGATTTAATGCACCTTGGAATCTGAACATGTGTTGGGGAACAACCAAATTGAGCCTTATAAAATGGAAAAACTAAAATTTTGAGATAAGCCCTATAAAACCGGAAAGGAGGGAGTAGAAAAAGAACTACTCCATCCGGGAATAGTGCCACACTTCGAAACTAGAACCATCAATAAATTTTGAGCTTGCGTCTCGTCACATTCCAAATTACTCCACGCTATATTGAATTGCAAACCTGTTCACACCGATCACAACCTAAACGGTTTCCCACTTAGGACCGTATTAGTACCACGCCCTATTGATTTGCAAACCTGTTCACACCGATCACAACCTAAATGGTTTCCCACTTAGGAGTGTATTAGTACTCGGTTATAAATACTACTATGCCAAGATGACTGCACATTCCTCCTCAACTCCTCATCTACAAAAACAAGCAAGTCATTCAACATCCTTCCCTTGCGTCTGCCATGGCCAGCGTGAGTTCTGGGTCAAGAGGTTGCCACCAGGGAGAGGCGAGCATGGAAGCGGAAGCACGAGAGATGTCCCGCCTCGCTGCAAGAGCAGCCGATATGTCCCACCGCGCGGAAGTAGCATCACAGAGGTCCTGCCACGCTGCTGAAGCAGCACGGAGGTCCCGCCGTGCCGTCGATGAAGCAGACTGGTCCGACCGTGCCGTGGAAGCAGCAGAGATGTCCCGCCGCGCCGCGAATGCAGTAGAGATGTCCTGCCGCGCTGCGGCGGCCTGGGAAAATTTCTCGCGGGCAGGTGACGACTATTACAGGTGCATGCATGTGATCGTCCATAGCCACATGGATCAGATCTTCGGCTGGGCGAGGTTGCAGGACGACATGAAAGCCTCGTTTTAACAGGCTACCAGCATCATCCGGCAACTAAGGAAGGGCAATGAGAGGCTCCGGGCCGAGCGCGACCTGTTGAGGGAGAAGATCGTCTGAAGTGCAGACCAGCAGGAGGAGACCAGTGCCTTGTTGAAGAGGACCGACGTCATCGTCAAGAAACTTATGGACGAGAATTACATGCTCCGCAACGAGCGCCAAAGGCTGGTGGAGGAATCCGTGGATGTTCTCAAGCAGCGTCTTGAGGACACGAAAGAGCTCATCGTCGCTTGCCGCGAAGACTAGTTCCCGCGGCCTGCAGCAACGCATCAAGAAAGTAGAGATCAGCGAGCCAGATCCTTGTCTTCCTTCTTCTTTTGCCCTTGTGTATTTCAGGCGTAGCCACATGTGGCTTTTTTAATTATCTTTCTAATTATGTAAGACAATTAATCGTCCTTATATATTCTTGAGTCTTACTATAAGTCATAGTAGTTGCTATATAGGTCCGTCAGATCTTACATCAAGATCCGTGCTTTCAGATTTTCTTTTTTCTCTCTTAAATCTCAGTCGAGTGAGACATAGCTACGCCATTAAACAGAGGCTTGGGCGCCATTAATGGAGACCTTGGGAGAGAGGTGGACGGAAGATGGAGGTCAAAGGGCTCTCCTCCTGATAAGCACGCGCAGGGGTCTGATCGCACGCCTCTCGTACTCAAATAGCTACCCGGCAGGGCGCCTCCTAGCTAATAAAAAATGGGGACGCGTGGCGGCACGTAAATGGTACTAGTAAGTAGAACGACCACGGTTTCAATAATACTTGTGTTTCTGATTGTAACATGACAACACTTGTTCCAAAATGACTTTGTTGATTGTTAATGTGTGCACCTCCGCAAACCGGACTGCAAAATTACCACAGCATGTTGGTGCCATGTCATGGCACCAAGCCAAGTTTCATTATTTTCATGCGTGTTTTGGATTTACAGGAATTAAAAAACTAAGTTTCTCAATGTTTCCAACCCAGCCACGATGCCCAGAATTTTGAATTTCATTCCCATTTCTTGCATGGAACCTAGAAATTTACCCGAGGACACACATGTGATTTTTCAACCAACTTTGGTGCACTGGAACATGTGCTTGTATTTCAAATTTGAATTATGCACACAAAGGTGACACGTTCCCTCCCAAAACCACGAGCCTTCTTGAGAGAAGCTCCGATTTGCAAGAAGCTTATACCAAAATTTGTTCCTATTCGGCCAATTTTTTACCACGGCATGGTACAACCATGACATGACACCATGCCAAGTTTCATGATTTTAAAACCAAGTTTCTCAATGTTCAAGACCGAGCCACGATGCCCAGATGTTTGAATTTTATCCTCATTTTTTGCGTGGGACCTAGAAATTCACCCGAGGACACAAATGTGATTTTTCAACCAACTTTGGTGCACGGGAGCATGTGCTTGTAGTTCAAATTTGAATTATGCACATTAAATGACCAAAAACTCAATTAATGCGTAAATAAGGACAAACGAAGCTGGAATAATTCCAAAATTTAACAGGGCACTCATGTAGTTCTATGTTGCCTTTGTAAATAAACTCAAGGGGGACAGCGCATATCGTTTCGCACTCAAAGGTGTCACGTTCCCTCTCAGAACCATGAGCCTTCTTGAGAGAAGCTTCGGTTTGCAAGAAGCTTATACCAAAATATGTTCCTATTCGGCCAATTTTTTAACCACAACATGGTAGTACCATGACATGACATCCATGCCAAGTTTCGTGATTTTCAGACGTGTTTTGGATTTACAAGAATTTTAAAACCAAGTTTCTCAATGTTCTCGGCCGAGCCACGATGCCCAGATGTTTTAATTTTATTCTCATTTCTTGCATGGGACCTAGAAATTCACCCGAGGACACAAATGTGATTTTCAACCAACTTTGGTGCACGAGAGCATGTGCTTGTAGTTCAAATTTGACTTATGCACATTAAATGACCAGAAACTCAATTAATGTATAAAAAACGACAAACGAACCCGGAATAATTCCAAAATTTAATAGGGCACTAATGTAGTTCTATGTTGCCTTTGTTAAGAAACTCAAGGGGGCAGCGTATATCATTTCACACTCAAAGGTGGCACGTTCCCTCTTAGAACCACGAGCTTCCAAATTGGCCCAATTTTTTACCACAACATGTTAGTGCCATGACATGACACCATGCCAAGTTTCATGATTTCCAGGCGAGTTTTGGATTGACATGAATTTAAAATCTAAGTTTCTCAATGTTCTCGCCGAGTCATGAGGCCCAGATGTTTGAATTTCATTCTCATTTCTTCCATGGGACCTAGAAATTCGACCAAGGACACACATGTGATTTTGAACCCACTTTGGTGCACCGGAGCATGTGCATGCAATTCATATTTAGATTATGCACATTAAAAGTCCACAAACTCAATTAATGTATAAAAAGGCCAAATTAACCCGAAATAATTCCAAAATTTAACAGGGCACTCATATAGTTCTATGTTGCCTCTGTAAATAAAATTAGGGGGAGGCAGCATATATCATTTCGCACACAAAGCTGACACGTTCCCTCTCAGAACCACGGGGCTTGTTGAGAGAATCTCCGGTTTTGCAAGAAGCTTATACCAAAACTTGTCCCGATTCAGCCAAAAATTATACATATGAAAACAGGGTTTAGATTATCCCGAACATCTTTCTACCTAGACCAATAATGTACTATGATTTGAATTCAACATAAAATGGATACAAATATTTGAATTGGAGAGCGTATGGTACATGTAGTTCATAGTGAAATATGATTACTTCTATATGCATGTTTTTTGTTATCAAGATAATATTTAAATTATTGTATAACATGACAACAATCGTATTCAAATAAGGAAAATTGATTCAAATTTAGTCCATATGGTAGACGACAATATATATGTTCACATGGTGGAGTAAAATGTTCATATATGATGGAAGATCAAAATGTATGACTACATCAATTATAAACCGCAAGGTCACCTAACAATATATTCGAATTCAACATAACGTGGATTCAAAAATTGAAATTCGAGATCATGGCATCTGTAATCATATAAAAAGGGACATCACTCTTTCTTTGGTGGGAATTGATTTGTTTTTTGTTGTTGTTGAGGGAAGTGTGAATCGATTTGGTACTATGCAGGGTAATCTTGTACTCCCGATTTTTTTACATTTTTCTTGTAGTTTTTTCAATGGCATCCATAGCAATATAGTAAAAGGGGACATGACTCTTTTGTGTCTTGTATGAATTGTTTTTTTACATGTTAAGTTTGTTCTGCCGAACAAGGAATCCGCACCTTGTTATCCCGAAATTTTCAAGCTCGAGTATCTTTTGTCTCACCTGCTTTGAAACTCCCGCCTCTTCAACCCGCGCCATGCCTTATTATCCCGAAATTTGGACGTGCGCGAGAACTCCCTCCTCATCCGAAATCGCTACCGCAGCCCAGAGTCGCAAAATCCCCCTTCTACCCCTCAGCCGAAAATGAAGCTCCACGTCGCGGCATCAAAACCGGTGGGGTATGCTGGTAACTTACCCTACATTTCGAACAAGCGTGTCCCTAAGCTTGGCTCCCCCCTCCCCCTTCGCCCCCCATTCGTACACCGAGGCTGCCAAAACCCGCGAAACCCCACGCTCCTCCGTCAGCCTCCCGACCGCCGCCCAGCCGGAGACTCTTCCCCGACTACGTCGTCCACCGCAACAGCTCGCCGTCCCTCATCCACCGCACCGGATGAGGTTCCGTTGTTGATCTCATCGTCCCACCGGATCAGCCGCCCCGTACTCCACCTCCAAGGAGCTGCCCCGACATTCGCCTCGTCTATCACGCTACCTCAATGCCCACAACGCCGTCTTGACCTGCCCCACCGGAACCGCATCACCCTCACCAATTCCTATGAAACCGAGGCCAACTCGGCGCCACCAAGGAGGTTCTGCACTCACTGCTGCATTTTATCTTTTATTCGATCTCACCGGGCTGCCGGTGCTCGATACCAAGCAGACATGGCATGTCTCCATCGACGGCACCGTCGCCGGCCACATCATCCACGGCGTCTCTCCCCCATGTCATTGCTTCCTCGGCGGCGACTTCCATAATGGCACTAGCTGCAGCTGCTCCGGCTCTCGCTCGTGCTGCGGCTCTGTTCTTGTTGTCGGTCGCGCTGCTGCACTGCTCCTACTTTTGTTCGTGCTGCTGCTCTGCTCTTGCTCTCGCTTGCGCTGCTACTGCTGCTGCACGACCTCCAGCAGCTACAGGAGTTGCTGCTTTAGCACTCGCTCGCGGTGCTACTGCATGACTTGCTCTCTGCTAGTGCGTTCCCTTCTCGAGCATCTGCTGATTTAGATCACTGCTTCTCTGCTACTAGTGCTCGAACGCCCTAAACATCTATTGCAATGCTCTGTTACTAGTTCAATCAGTTTCGACAGTAAAATTCAGTTTCGACCATAAAGTTCATTTTCTTCAATTAAGTTCAGAGTGAACAGTACTTACAACATCTGTCGGAGCGGTCGTGGCGCGGCTGATGCGTTTTACATCTAGCACTTTTTGGTGATGTATTTTACATCATCTATTGTAGATGATATTAGGGTCCCACTTTAGATTAACGTTGTCTCTCTTGTCATGCTTCAGCCTCATCGCCGTACACCTTCCGTTGCTCCAATGACGGAACCGTCCATCACATCGGAGCAGTACCCTCGGCGCCGTTTCCAGAGGCCTCGGATCTTCTTCCCCGCCTCTGAAAGTCACACCAGCATCATCACCATCCTCCACGTCCAACCCAATGATGTTGAGGTCCATAATGCTATGCCAAAGAGGTTGTACACTCGTCGCATCACTTTGTTTTTATCCATTCCTATGTTCCTCCAATTCATGTGATTCAAACACCCATGTTGACTGAAATCCTATGTTTCCAAATGCTCTATTTTGCACATGCATTCCTATCCTATTCCTATGTTTTTCCTGTCCCTGCATATATAGAATCCTCCAATTCTAAGGAGCCCTTATAGATTTACTTCATTTTCAGATAGGCGTCAAAGAAAACTCTGTGTGTTATGTCCTGCTCCTGCCGTGCCGTCATCCAGCCCACCTAAGGTGCACCAGCGACAGAAGCGTTCACTGCAGCAGAGATCCCCCCTGCAGACTTTCTTTCACCGCCTCAGATCATCTTCCCCGTTGCCGGCAGCCACGCCAACTACATTACCATCATCGACTGAGCAGATGAACCTGAGGACTACACAGTTCTGGAAGAGAGGTCGCAGTCTTTCGTGTCTGCTTACGTTATACATCGGTTATTATTACCTGCTACTTTATCGTTCAATCTTGAGTTTTGAATTGCCCATGGGTCTCATATCGAGCTAGCAACAAATAGTATCTGTCTACTATCTGGTTCATCTGGGGTCTTCTATGTGGTTCATGTTGGGTGGGCAACAAACAATAGATGATCTATTGTCTATCTTTTTAAACTGAAGCTATAATCTACCTGCTATCATCAGTTTTGGATCCATCCACTCGTTTGCTACCATCAGTCTTGATTTTTGCATGCACCCCTTAGGCCTTACAAAATCTAAGTATTTTTTTTATTATGCATGTCAGATATTGTACACAATCGTACTGAACATGTAGAGAAAAAGAGAAGAACGTTGCGTGGGAATATAATGTCATGCAGACGCCGCTCCATGGTGGGTGAAGTCCCCCCCCCTCCTACATTTCCAGATTGTATTCCAGAGGAAGATAACTATTCAGATGGAGATTCAGAAGAAGCCGACCACGCCTGTTTACCACCTGAGGTGTTTGCTCTAACTTGGCATGCTGATGTTGGTCATATCATGCATATGGCGCCTTGCATTGCTTACATTATACATCTTATATGTCATCGGCTTAGTTTAGATTTGCTTTATGTGAATGCCACCTGTTTTGTTTCTATATCATACTCCCACCATTCCTAAATATTTATCTCTTTAGAGATTTCAACAAGTGACTACATACGGAACAAAAGGAGTGAATCTACACTCTAAAATATGTCTATATACATCCGTATGTGGTAGTCCATTTGAAATCTCTAAAAAGACAAATATTTAGGAACAGAGGGAGTATATGGGAATTATGCAATGCCATCTTCTTTAGCCAGGCATCATATACGTGAATCATGCAATGCCATCCTGTTTAGCCAGTCATCGTATATGTGAATTGTATCGTGCCATATTTTTTTCCATAATGTATTCCATTTGTCAACAATGTTTATACATTCATCTACTCTTCCTGTGCATTAGCCATTTGAGTCGGTCATGCGAAAATCTGGAGTGAAAACAAGGTCTTCTGAGCAGTCAGTGCTACCTGTCGATGCAGATTTCTTGTTGGTTACAGATAGCTCCTCATAGAAGGATTCAGAGATAGATGACCAGTCGTATCCCCCCCACCCCGAGGTGCATGCTCTAACTTGGCTGGGTTATATTGCTCATATCATGCATATAGTGTCTTGAATTTCCATGCCATCTGCTTAGATTAGACATGCTTCGTGTGAATGCCTCATATTTGCTTTCTATATCAGATATGTGAATTATGCAATGCCATGTTTTTCAGCCAGTTATCATATATGTGAATTATGCACCGCCATCGAGTCGGGCATCATATATGTGAATTATCTCATGCCATCTTTTTTTTCATTACATATTCCATTTGTCGACAATCTGTGTATATTGAACTACTCTTCATGTGTATTAGCCATTTGAGCCGGTTATGGAAAAACCTGGAGTGAAAACAAGGTCTTCAGAGCAGGCAATGGTACCTGTTAAAGCATATATCTCGATGGTTACAGGGAGCTCCTCAAAGGAGGATTCAGAGACAGATGACTAGTCCTATATCCCACCTGAGGTGTATGCTCTAAGTTGCAATGTTTATATTTCTCATATGATGCATATGGTGTCTTGCATTGCTTAGTTTAGACATCATATGCACAATATTGAATTCTATCTGCTTAGTTTAGAGATCATACATGCGAGTGCCAGCTGCTTAGTATATGAATCAATTATGTCAATTATATCATGTCATCCTGTATACTTAGACAACATGTATGTGAATTATTTCATCCCAACCTATTTTAGAAAGACATCATAAAGTTTTGTCATGTCATCCTGTTTAGGTACTCATCATATGTTGAATTATGCCATTTTATCCTGTTAAGTTATCCATCATATATCTGAAACTGTGTCATGCTATCCTGTTTAGTTAGGCATCATATATGTGAAATTGTGTCATGATGTCCTGTTTGGTTAGACAACATATATGTGAATAACCACATCTGTCTATCATACAATGTCTGTATGTTCAATTTCTTTTCTTGTTTATCAGCCATTTGAATTGGAGGAGGTGATGGCAGTATCTAATGGAGCAAAAACCCGTTCTTCACAAAAGACAGTGCTACCCGTCGATGCAGATATAACCATGGTTGTACTGGCCCACAAACTAGCCCCACCACACATAATCGAGACTCTTCCAGATTGCACACTTACACCGTTGGGCAGAGAATAAGCTACAACCCATCTAACCGCAACCCCAGTGGATAGTAACCCACTTCTAGTTGACAAAGCACCATGTCCACCACAAAGTACCCCCACACGAGCAGTTTGTAAAGCTACTGCAGTGCCCAAAGCACGAAGACCACCACAGCTAACCCAAACTCCACATTTAAAGCAGAAGAGCAACTGTTCTCAGGTCAGATTCCGTAGCTATGGTCCATAATCCTTTGCTGTTGCATCACTGTATTTATTCATACCAACTACTTTAGAATTTGAAGGATCCAATTGAAACTCCAATGGCGCAACAGGTATGTTTTAAACCTATTTCTTTAACTGGATTGTTGTTCTAACTTCTTGCTCTATGTTGATTTCAGTTTAAGTTGTATAAAATGTTATGTTATCATGTGATGCACAGTACAAGTGATGCCAATGTTGTGCAGTTTCTCACACTTATATTCTATCTATGCTGCTGTGTCTTAAAAATATATGAGTTGAACTGTGTCTCTATCTTGATTAGGGAACATAATCTAGAATGATATGGACAATACAGTGACCAGTACATAGATATATGTTTGTTTCATGTTGTTATCCTGTCCACCTTACTACTGAACTGGTTTACCAAAATGAGTTTCGTATACTACAAGCTAAACCTGTGATGTGTCTGCCTGTTTCTCTTGTAGTATGCAAACAAAATATTGGAGAAGAGCACCCCACTATGCAATGGTAGAGAAAGTAATGCAGATAAGGTTCAAGATAGTGAGACAACCCTGTTGGTCTCCAAGAAAGGTGATAAAAACGATCTTGTAGACAGTGAGAAAACCCCACAGTCCTACGTTGATGTAGTGTTCGAGTTACTGGCCAGTACCGCTGGCACAAGCTCTTCGAACTCGCTGCCTGAATCACTTCGACTTATTTAGTCTCAGCTACAAACTGAAAGGCATCAGTCAGCTGTGCTGCGGCAAGAAGCCGAAGGACTGAGGAAGTCCCTGCAGAATTAAGATGCGTACTTTCTTGTGCAACAGCAAGCGCTGGAGGATTTAAGCGCCAAACAAGAGAAAGTTAATAAGCTTGCTAAGCATCTTGCCAGCATTATGGGTACCCAGGATATTGTTTCTTGAACTCTTCTGAAGTGGTTTCAGTTCTGGACTTGTTTTGCTACGGCGTTTATATGCTGCTTTGTTCCCTATATTTGCACTGGTGGCGAACTTTGATGCCCAGTGGATGTAATATGTGTAATGGCCGTGATAGCCTAGCATAAGTTGCTTGCTTATATATTTCCTTGTTGTCTTGTTTATTTGTTTGCTTGTAGTCAGTGTAGTTCTTTTTCCGCGGTCTGCTAGTGGCTGCAATAACCTATTTTTTTAAAACTAGGCCACAATAACCATGGGCTAATATTTACTGTAGTGACACTAGGCCTCCTACGGGCCATAGAAACAGTGGGCCTTCTACGGGCCGTAGAAACAGTAAGCCTTCTACGGGCCGTAGAAACAATGGGCCTTCTACAGGTTGTATCATCAATGGGCCTTATATGGGCCGTATGATCGATTGGCCAAACATGGGCCAATAACAAGCCGCATTATGGTCGTAAACGGGCTAGAGTTGGAATCGTCCGTTCATGGGTAGACCATAACGGGCCATCGTTAATAGGCCATATATGATGACACTATGAAAACGGCCCAACATATTAAGGGACCACAAATGGGCCGACTGTAACCACGGGCTGAATTTGGCCCACAAGCAGAAAATGACAGTAACGGGCCGTAAGTAAACGAATGCTGGAAATGAGACTAAGAATAAATGGGCTCTGAGAAGGCCGAAAGATAACATGGGCTGGAAACGGCCGAACGGAATAACGGGCCATTAATGGGTATAAAGTGATACACTGTTCATTACGGGCCAGTTTCACCACGGGCCGTTAATGGGTGTAAAGTGATACACTGTTCATTACGGGCCAGTTTCACCACGGGCCGTTAATAGGCCAAGAGTTACATAGGGCCTCATATGGGCCGAAAGACGTCATGGGCCATATATGGGCTAGAAGTGAAAACGGGCTGGAATCATATTGGATGGCCTAGATGACGCTACTGGGCCTAATTTGGATAGGGCGTAATGGGCCTTGGGTTAGCGGGCTGTAAATGGGCAATATGCGAACATGCCATTAACAGGCTTTCCATGGGCTGGCCCGCCACTGTTTGACCAAGTCAAACGGGCCGGCCTTTTCACAGGAATGGGCCTCTGTTGGGCCGTGCCACGTGTCGACGTATCATAGGCGCCTTCTGTCCAATGAGTGAATGATATCTGTCCCAACAATGAGCCGACATGTGTTTCCTCCAGCCAATGATGATTTTACATGTGGAAAATCCCCATTGGTCGGGGCTGTTAACGGGTTATCGGATCCAAAACCCGACCCGATAGCTTAACGGCGTTCTGTTATGGTGGATGCCACATGTCGGTCACCCTTGACGAAAGCACTTCTGTGACACGCAATTTATCATCATGGAAGTGGACACTTCCGTGATGATAATTTGGTAATGTCATTGAACACTTGTACGACACCACAGGTATGACTATCTTGATTCTGTCATAAAATCGTCATGGATGTACATGCATGACAGAAAATGCGACCTACTGTGACAAACATGTATCATCACGGAAGTGTATTTTTTTGTAGTGCGTAAGCTTCAGCTTGCCCCACCTCCTCCCACGGCCGCGTCGTGCCCCTGCCGCCGCGCGCTGACCACCGCGTCGCTCCCTTCGGCTTCCCCCTCCGCTCGTCCCTGTTGCCGGGCCACTGCTGGCACGGCACACTACTCCCACCCGCCCGCGGCCATGCGCTCCGGCGCCCGTGCCCGCACCCTGGGGCTCCGCCCTGATTCGCCCCATGTCTGATGCCCGCTAACCCGCTCCAGTGGCTTGATGGGCCACTGCGAGCGGGGCCCCCAGCCGAAGTTAAAAAAAGATTTAAAATAATAATTAATTAATTAATTAACTCTGTTTAATTAGCTTAAGTACATAACTAGTCTAATTAAACTTTTAGGGTTGTTACAATGACAGGGGGCCCCCACACCCTATTGACCAGTCAAATGTTGACTAGTCAACTGGGACCCCCTGCCTCACCTGTCAGCCCCTGGGTACACTCCTGTGTACCCTATGCTGGGTGCATATAGCATTTTTTCAATTAATTCCGAATTAATAGTAATTTCAGAATATTCCTAAAACTTTAGAAAATGATATAAAATTAACCGCAACCCGGATCAAAAAACTTTGTACATGAAAGTTGCTCAGAACAACGAGATGAATCCGAATACCCAGTCCGTTTTCCCGCCACACGTCCCTATCATAGAAAACCTCGAACATTTCCCCTCTGGTTCATCTGTCTGACAGACATCCGGAACCGGGAAACTTTCCTGGATGTTTTCCCCCTTCGCTAGTATCGCCTAGCACTACATTAGAACACCTCTAGCACCGCTTATTGTCTTGTTATGCATATGTTTGTGTGTATTTACTGTTTCTTCCCCCTCTTCTCTACGGTAGACCCCGACACGGCTGTTGATGCCCCTGTGATCGACTACATCACCGACCACCCTTCTTCCCTTTCAGCGGAGCTTCCAGGCAAGCCCCCCTTTGACCATCCCGATATCGCCCATTCCATTCTCTCATGCTTGCATTAGATTTTGCTACTGTAATTGATTGTTCCTATTCTGATGCATAGCCTGCTTTTGTACATGCTGTTGTACCTTACCTGCTCATCCTAAACTGCTTAGTATAGGTTGGTTAGTGATCCATCAGTGACCCCCACCTTGTCCTTGTTGCCCTGCTTCATCATTGATGACTCGATCAACGTGATCGGTGACCAGAGCCTGACACCTCACATCACATCACACCCCCTTTGTTGCTTGACTCTGTAGAGCTACTATCAAGTGCCGAGGGTGATACCTCGTAACGCACTCCTGATGATAATTCTATGGTGTATCTATTCGGTCATGGTCAGCGAGGATGATTCCTCCTTGACCACTCCTGATATGACTCTGTCATGCAACACATCAAGTGTGACCATCAAGGGTGGTTCCTCATATGTTCACCTTGATGGTTACCTCGAGTGGGAATCCACCGAGGGTGATTTCTCGGGTTTTCCCCCTTGATGTTTTGGACACACGGTTACCCGGACTTTACTTGAGACCATTGTTGAAGTCGGGTCGGCCCTGAGGGGTACCCACAAGTTGATGTGAAAGTAGGGCAGACCCGGAGAGCACCCGCGAGTTTTCCACGTGGTACAGCTGGGCAGTCTGGGCCCTTGTCGTATATCCACGAGACAAGGCGACGGGGTCACAATATCGTGAGTCTCTGCCCGTCTCCGTGAGCCCCCAATGCACTAACAGGTATGGGTATTTGTTCTGAGTTTGCCTTTGGCCTTTACGCTCTAACCACCACACGAGAATAGTTATGGGCCTCGACGTTGCAGTATCAGCCGAAGCTTTCTCAAACGTCCAGTTCAGCATTGTGGAATGGTCGGATCGTGCTCGCCATCCGAGGTGGTGCTGGTATCCACCCTGCACACAACGACCCGGAGTGCAACGGGCGATGGGCCCAAGACCCCGGAGTGCTTAGAATGTATACCGGCGAGGACCTCTCTGCTGAGCCTAGGTAGGGTTGCGACGTGTTGATCTTCCGAGGCCAGGCACTGACCCAGAAAAGTGTGTCCGACCAGAGTAATCAAGCATGTTGGGTAACGTGGTGCACCCCTGTAGGGAAGATTATCTATTAATAGTCGTGTCCACGGTAACGGACATTTAGACTTATATACTGATCTTATATAATTAGAAATGGATACTTGAGATATGTGATGGATATGTGGCTCTGAGATTGCTTTCTCGCAGGGAGTCGGGGAAGGATCTCTGGGCGTTGTTGCTACAATATGCTTGTTAATTAAAATGCTATTCTTTGCTCTTCTACATGCTGCAAGATACTCGGAGCTGCATGAAGATGCTAGTCTTTGATAGGCTAGGCCTTTCCCCTCTATTCTGGCATTCTACAGTTCAGTCCACAGATACAAACCTTCCATTTTATACCAATGCATACTTAGTATAGATCTTATGCTTGCAAGTACTTTGGATGAGTACTCACGGTTGCTTTTCTACCCCTTTTCCCTCTTCTTCTTTCCGGTTGATGCAACCAAATGGTGGATCCCAGGAGCCAGATGCTACCCCCGACAGCTTCTATTACTACCCCGACGGTGCTAGCTGCTACATGGAGACCGCCGACGACCAGGAGTAGTTAGGAGGTCCCAGGCAGGAGGCCTTGCCTCTTCAATCGTTGTTATTTTGTGCTTGCCTTCTTAAGGCATCCTTGTTTAACCTTATGTCTATACTCAGATATTGTTGCTTCCGCCGACTCTTGTGTATCGAGCTTGTATTCGAGCCCTCGAGGCCCCTGACTTGTAATATGAAGCTTGTATTATTTTATTTGTGTCTAGACTTGTGTTGTGATATCTTCTCATGAGTCCCTGACCTTGATCATACACATTTGCGTGTATGATTAGTGTACGATTGAATCGGGGGCGTCATACCTCACGAACCAGGACTGATGCCCCTTTTGGTCCCGGTTCGTGAGTGAACCGGGATTAATGCCCCTATCATGGCCTCAACCAAAGCCCTATTTTCTACTAGTGAGCAGAATTTTTTTCCAGAAACTAATAAAAATAACAGTAGCGAGGGGTATGTACTTAGCAACAGGGTGTGCTTAGCAGTAGCACCTTTTTAAAATCAAGCGCTACAACTATTAGTAGTAGCACTGATTTGTACAGCCCGCTACTGCTACCCATATATAGCAGTAGTGTGGGTCAACACGCGCTACTGCTGAAAGTTAGCTGTAGCGCCGTATCAGTAGCGCGGCACCCCGCTCTACTGATAGCCCTCGACCTGCACTACTGCTAGGCTTTTTCCTAGTAGTGTACATTCTGGAAATCCAATTTGGCTATAGGGAGCACAAGCTCTAGCAGGCCCAACATGTATTTTGCAAGGGTCAAAAATAAAATTGGATGTGTTCATTGTCACACCAAAATGCAACCTGCAAATTATTAGGGGAAAAGTTTAAGAATTTTGAACCGTACAAAGAAAACAAGTTAGAACGAGAAATCTTACCTCCAAATGTTACATTTAATTTTGTTTTTTCATCAACGAAGCACTGCTATTCCGTTTCGCATGAAAATTGTCAAGCACGCTTGTTACACAAACATGACCATCTATATCCCCTAAAAAACATGACCACCTATAGAAAAAATAGAATTTAATATTTTTTGCTACTTATTTTGAATTTATTGTTCATATATTGGAGTATACGCTCTCCATTCTTGTTTTTGTTTCGAGTTGTTAATAGACGTGGTCAACATGTACCCATCTGGTTCTTCTTTCACCTTGTTGTATTTCTGTTCATCCCCGCCATCACTATTCCTTCTTCAGTCCATACCTTGTTGTGCCACTTGACTCTACTGTTGTTCCGTCGTTGTTTTGGAATAATAAGCGATGAACACGACAGGATGAAAATCCCACGACACTTGTGCGAACCCGAATCACCACAAGAAGCATCCCTTCATGGCCATCTCTTGTCATAGCAGCACCGTACTTCCTAAGAGCATCTCCAGCCGCGCCGCCAACACGGCACCCCAAGGCGATTTTTTTGCGCCGACGCCGAAAAACGGCCCACTTGCGCCCCAAAGAGCCCCTTTTCGCCGGTTTGGGCCGAAGTTAGTGCCGGCGGACCCAGGCCAAACCCGACGCGCAAGGGGACGCCCGTGGGTGCCGAGGCGAGCGGTTTTGGCGCGAACAGGGGCCCGGCCTGCCTAGCCAGCGAGACGCCACTTCTTCGCCCTCATCTCCTCGGTTCCCGCAGGAATCAATGCCAAGGCTGGCCAAGGCTGCCGCACTACCGTTCCGATCAACCTCCACTGATGCCTCACAGGCAGCGCGGTGAAGGCACCACGGACGCGCATCGACACCGGCAACGTGCCGCGGCCGGAGTACCCGACGCGGTCGTCTTTATCTCGCCGCCGCGGCAGTTCCTGGACGCCGTGGCGAATGGAGCCGACGTCCTCGTCGTTGGGCTCCGGCTCGCGGCTCTCCGCCCCGTCAAGCCAGAGTAGGGATGGTGGCTCCGGCTGGGCGCGCGGCGACGACGACGATGACGGCAGCGACTACACCTGCTTCTACAGGCTTCTTGGCATGTAGATGGTGGGCGGTGGACGCGAGGTAGTGGCTAGCGGCGTAGTTTGGCTTTACTTTGGCGTAGTTTGCATGTTTTTACTTTTTCGTACAAAGTTCAATAAAACTTCGCTGAGTTCATACCAGATCTACGTAATTTCTCCGAACTCAAGGCGACCTTGCGGGTGACGACTGGGGACCGAGCCGCCCCCAGGCGCCAAACTTGCACCAGTTCGCCTCCAGGCGGCCTTTTTTTGCCGCCCTGGGGGCAAATGGCTTGAGATGCTCTAAGGGAGGGGGATTGCACGTCCATGGAAGAGTTGTTGCCAGCAAGTGCATGTAGGGGGCTGATGTTTATCTGCTGTGGGGTGGGTGGGTGGGGGGGGGTGTTCTAGGGTAGTGGAGGAGTTCGGGCAGTACCTCTTCGGTGAAGCACACAGGGTGAGCAGCCCCTCTGTATCTGGACGTGTCGTGGCATGCCGTCGGCTGTTGTTGTGTCCGGTGCTGATTCCGAACTGGTATCCGTTCAGTCTCATTGTTTTGGTGACCATAGTCCTGCGCCGGGGCGTGTCCTCTATATCAATAGATGGACCTGGTCGCGCCGGCCTTTTTATCCAAGAGCTCACGTAAATCGTGTGCGGCGTTAGTAGCTGCTCTATTGCGGTTACGAAGTGGTTGGTTCGGCCTACTGGCCGTATTGCTCTTCGGTGGAACGGCCTCGTCGTCGAATTCTGTTAGCAGCTTGGGCTTTGGATAGCTCTTTGTTTGGCGATCGTCGCCGTACTTTTCTTCAGTGTCGAGTACTTTATTCCATCTGCGAGAGCGTTTCCTATGCGGCTTTAAGCTTTTGCTTCTGCTTCTTCAGACTTCTCGCAGTGGCCATAAGCCTTCTGTGGAGGTTATCTCGTTCCAAGCATGTTTCCGGGATGATGAATGCGTCGTTGTCTGGACTGTGCTCCTGTCCCGGGGCAGTTTGATGAGTTCGTCCCTCGCGATCACTGTGATCGGGCATCTGCTTCGGGCTGTGTTCGGCGTGACCTGGCTCATCCTGCTCCACTGCTGGGCCCGTATGGTCGTTGTTGCCTTCGGAGTTGACTGGGGTGTCGATCTTTCTAGCGCTATTATCGCTATTTTTACTGTGACTGGACTTAGAGCGGCATCTGCGTCATCGTTTTGGCTTTTGTCTGGGGGTTTTATCCTCCATTCTGTCACTGCCATCCTCCTTAGGCGTATCCACCATGTATATATCATATAATGAGGTGGCCGTCCAGCGCCCCGTGGGTGGTGGTTCTAAATCGTCTCCTGCACTGACGTCCATACCGTTGGTGTCACCAGAGTCGAAGTCAAGCATGTCTGTTATGTCGTCGACAGTGGCTATGAAGTGGGTGGTGGGTGGGCAACGAATTCCCTCGTCGCCTGCTTCCCACTCGAGCCGGACATAGTTCGGCCAAGAGTCTCCTGACAAAGAGAGAGACTTTAACGAGTTTAGCATGTCGCCAAATGCGAGTGCTGGAAGATATCCGCAGTAGTGAACTCCCTTACCGGAGCCCAACCAGATTCGGTGGGCTCGGGGGTGCACGGACTGGAACCTACAGCCGGACATGAGTCCGGAGGTCTGGTGTCACACGCTTCCTTGGGGGTGAAGTCTATGTTTGATTCCACCGCCGATGAGTGTGCAGCCTCCGGGGTGGGGTCCATCCACCCGTCCTCGGACGACACAATCTTCCCTGGATTTATGTCCGGGGCTCCTGCAGGCGCGATATCTCGAGTGTTGTCCGACAGCAGGTCTAAGCCATGCTCCTCATGACTGTTCGGCGCTCCTGGCACAGGCCCGAATCTGTTGAAGATCAAGTCTCTGCGGACATCGTCCATGTAGTTCAAGTTCCCAAACCTGACCTGATGGCCAGGGGCATAGCTGTCGATCTGCTCCAGATGGCCAAGCAAATTGGCCTGCAGTGCGAAGCCGCCGAACACGAAGATCTGTCCCAGGAGAAAAGTCTCACCCTGGACCGCGTTGTTGTTGATGATTGAAGGAGACATCAAGCCCTGCAGCGACGACACAGAGGAACTCTCAATGAAAGCACCAATGTCGGTGTCAAAACCGACAGATCTCGGGTAGGGGGTCCCGATCTGTGCGTCTAAGGCTGATGGTAATAGGAGGCAAGGGAATTATGTTTTACCCAGGTTCGGGCCCTCTCGATGGAGGTAAAACCCTACTTCCTGCTTGATTGATCTTGATGATATGAGTATTAGAAGAGTTGATCTACCACGATCATAGATGCTAAACCCTAGAAGCGAGCCTATGATGATTATGACTGTTATGATCGTCCCTATACGGACCAAACCCTCCGGTTTATATAGACACCAGAGGGGGCAAGGGTTTACACAGAGTCGGTTACAAAGAAGGAATCTAATATCCAGATCACCAAGCTTGTCTTCCACGCAAAGCAGAGTCCTATCCGGACACGGGACGAAGTCTTGAGTCTTGTATCGTCATGGTCCAATAGTCCGGCCAAATTATATAGTCCTGCTGTCCGGATACCCCCTAATCCAGGACTCCCTCACCGGGGGCCATAGGTTTCACTAGTGGCTTGTCTTAAGATAGCATAAGTATTACGGTGGGTGAAAAAATTACTATCGAGTAATTGATAGAAAAGTGAATAATTATGAGATTATCTAGGCATGATCATCTATATAGGCATCACGTCCATGACAAGTAGACCGACTCCTGCTTGCATCTACTACTATTACTCGACACATGACCGCTATCCAGCATGCATCTAGAGTATTAAGTTCATAAGAACATAGTAATGCATTAAGAAAGATGACATGATGTAGAGGGATAAACTCATGCAATATAATATAAACCCCATCTTTTTATCCTCGATGGCAACAATACAATACGTGCCTTGCAACCCCTGCTGTCACTGGGTAAGGACACCGCAAGATTGAACCCAAAGCTAAGCACTTCTCCCATGGCAAGAAAGATCAATCTAGTAGGCCAAATCAAACTGATAATTCGAAGAGACTTGCAAAGATAACTCAATCATACATAAAAGAATTCAGAGGAGATTCAAATATTTCTCATAGATAAACTTGATCATAAACCCACAATTCATTGGATCTCGACAAACACACCACAAAAAGAGTTACATCAAATAGATCCCCACAAGAGAGGGGGAGAACATGGTATTGAGATCCAAAAAGAGAGAAGAAGCCATCTAGCTAATAACTATGGACCCGAAGGTCTGTGGTAAACTACTCACAACTCATCGGAGGGGATATGGTGTTGATGTAGAAGCCCTCCATGGTCGATTCCCCCTCCGGCGGAGCGCCGACGAAGGCTCCAAGATGGGATCTCGCGGATACAAAATGTTAAGGCGGTGGAAATCGTTTTTGGTTGGCTTCCTGGATGTTTTCGGGGTACGTGGGTATATATAGGAGGAAGAAGTACGTCGGTGGCCGCCCGAGGAGCCCACGATATAGGGGGGCGCGCCCAGGGGGGGTGGGCGCGCCCTCCTATCTCCTGGCCGCCTCGATCGCTTCTTGACTTGCACTTGAAGTCCTCTGGATCATGTTCGTTCCAAAAATCACGCTCCTGAAGGTTTCATTTTGTTTGGACTCCGTTTGATACTCCTTTTCTTTGAAATACTGAAATAGGCAAAAAAACAGCAATACGGGCTGGGCCTCCGGTTAGTAGGTTAGTCCCAAAAATGATATAAATGTGTAAAATAAAGCCCATAAACATCCAAAAGGGGTAATATAATAGCATGGAACAATAAAAAATTATAGATACGTTGGAGACATGTCAAAGATACTGGCGGGGAAAGTACCAGCGCCGATGCCGCTACCGAAAAGAAGAAGCAGAAGAAGCAGAGGATACGAAAACCTAACAAACTAGGGATTGGACGACTGGTGATCACAAAGATGGCACTTGGCAAGTTTGAGCCATTACAGCTGGAAGAACCTCGCAAGTGCTATGGGAACCAAGTAGGATGCATCCTACGGGAATGCGTGAGCATCAACGATGATGAATTAAGGAGTAAAGAACATTTGACGCAGTTGCTCCTGACGAAGTTGCACAAGGGATTCAAGTTCCCCGATCGGGATGATAACGTAGAACAACCGTGGGATGATCCGAAGATGAAAAAGATTAACAATCACGCCATGGGCATGTTCAACAATGATATGGCCTCCTGGAAAGGGAGGGTGAAACGAGCTATTGAGGCTGAGGAACCCGAGTCCAAGATTCTGGAGGAAATTCCAACACTTACAGAAGAGGAGTTCGAAAAGTTCAAGGACACTTGCGCTACCGAGGCAGCCAAGGCTAAGGCTGCGAAATTCAAGAGTCTTCAGCAAAGGAACATGGGGAAGCATCGCCTTGGAAGCCGTGGCTACCTCGGTAAAAGGCCCATATGGGATAAGGAGGACGCGAAACTTGAAGCCGCGAGTCTCCCATACCCCTTCGCGAAGTTCACCAACCCCTTGGAGCGTGACTTCATCAGGGCCCACTACAAGTGGGACAAGGAAAAGAAGGTTTTTTACACAGACCAGATCACAAGGAAATTGATTAGACTACTGGTAATTATTCTTTTAACACCTTACATTTAGCTCCAGATCTAGTCGACTACACATTCCTAAACGGTTCACGCTCCTTCTGCAGGAGAAGCAACACCAGCTTGCAGCCGAAAGCCCTACTTCTTTGATGAGGCCCAAGTGGGACACCCCTCTCAACCGGGCCTTGAACGAACTTAAGGGACTCCCTTTGGGCTAGCGGCCGCAATATGGTCGTGTGCACAGTGTTGGAGACGGCACCACGTAGAAGGTGTTTTATAACGAGGGCCCGGAGGCCAAGAAGTAGGAAAAGAAGTTTAGTCAGGCGGACATCGACGAGAAGGTGAAGCTTGTGGTCGACAAAAAAGCAGCTAAGGGCGCCAAAAAAATAGCCGAGGAGAAAAATGAGTTGCTACAACAGGCAGTCAATGCAGCTGTAACTACCTGCATAAATGATTTCGCTAGTAACTTGGTTCCAGCTATCGTCAACTGGACGAAGGTAGATCCAGACAAGATGGTACATGATTGTCTTTCTGATGGCTATATAATATTCCATTTTCGTTGCCTTTCGGATGTTTTACGCCACAAACACGTGTTTGCAGGTCGAAGAAACCCCGTGCACCATACTCTACTTGATCAAAGGCCAAAAGGTGGACGTGGGAAAGGGGCTGATAATGAACCCCTTGCAACCCATGTTCCACAACCAGCCGATCCCCGCTGGGCACTTCAAGGTTAACTTGTCCAGTGTGAAATCAGGGCACGAGGATTTGCCTCGTCCAGTACAGCATGTGGGAGAGGACGACGAGACCCCGCAGCGGACTGGAAGCTGCAAGGGTTGGGTGCTGCTATGGCCGAAGAATCTTATTTGTCTGGAGCCGGCCGAGAGCACACCAATAACCACACATCAACAAGCATGTGCAGAGACCATGACCCCGCCTACGCAATTACCAGCTCATGTAGTGCCGGGTGAGAGCGGCGGACGACGTGATGAAGGTGGTGCAATAGTACTGGCTGATGTAATCGGTCCTGTAGAACAGAGAATGGATCATGAGACGGAGGTCGACCCAATGGCTTTCCTCAATACAAACGTGTATGATTGTGACTTAGATATGATGAGTCAACCATATGACGAATAGGGCTATCAACATGCTAATTAGGATATGGATGATCTGCCCGGGCAGGAAGGTCAGAGCAGGGATTGCAAGAAGTCTCTCTTCATGAAATCCTCACAGGACACGCCTGAAGATGCCGCCTCAACACAGGCTCAACTAGCTGGGGGTCGTATAGTGCTTAGCCTGGGAACACTGGGGCAGGGGTTAAGGAAGGGTCTGGAAGGTGTGCCTAAGAAAAAGGAGAGGAAGAGATTGGGGAAGATAGGTGCCTCCAAACAAGACAGAGCACATAGCAGCCAGACAATGGATTCTGAAGAGCGTGTACCCGTGAAAGGTGCGGCCATGTTCCATCTCACGGGCGAGCCGATGTTGCCGCCGAAACCGCTGGAGGCACTATCAGGGGATCTCAGGCGACTGCACGACCATGTGCTATCGACTGAGAAAAGCCTACTAGCCTCGAAGGATCCAGGATATCCGACATACGCGGCTCGTGTGCCTGAGGGGAAGTGATACATCGACACACGGCCCACGGAGGTGTTCTTCCTGCGCTTTGCCATATCTTTGAGATATTTCTGACAAGACGGCTCGATTTTACAATCCTCCACCTTTTTGCGCTACATATGAGCTCCGTCATGAAGAGAGAAGTCTCACAAATCTGTGTGGCGGATCCATACTACATGCACGAGTCTTTCTTGAGTCTCGGCGACTTTGAGCGTGAAACTGCTAGAGAGTACCTCCAAAACTTCATGGTACAGAATAAGGACTAGGAAATTGTCCTCCTGCCTTATCATCCAAAGTAAGTCAGTTTCGGACAACCCTTTCGTACATTTCAATCATTCCTTCTCGCTCATATGGAGAATAATTTGAGGTTTCTTTTCCCCGCAGCAACGGGCGCGCCGTCCTTATCGTTCTTTACCCACGAGTCTCGCACGCCGTGTATTTCGACCCTTCCAGAGACTACGAGAAGAAGGACTACACCCGCATAATGAATATTCTAGATGATGCTCTCCAAGCCTTCAGCATTAGAGGTGGCCACATGCAAATCAGGAAACAAAGGAACAAGAAGATGGGTTTCGCGCATAACACTAACTTCTGTTGCATCCAAGTCCCAAAACCAAGCAAGAAAGATGGATTCTACATCCTCCATCTCATGATTGAGTCCAGCACGGATCACCAAAAGCTTCGCATGACAGGCAGAAATGATGATCATATCCACAAGTGGGTAGAATCTCATGGACAAGAGGATTATATACTCAAAATAGATGACTTCTTTCGCATCCAAAGGGACATTGAGCCGATCATCATGAAAGAAGTCGTCGATGAGAAGGGGATGTTCCACCTCGGCCCTATATCATGAGCTGACGTCCGAACTCGCATAGGCATGCAACATCATGACCTCACGACATTCAAGTAGCTAGGGTCCATCCTCGATGATATGGAAGGATGGAACTTCTAGTGATTTATGATGCCGATGATGACGATATGTGTCAGTTGAACTTGTATACTTTCTATAGCGATGAAACTTTGTGATGTCCACGGTCCCTGTCGAACTTGCGTAACGCTACTTTTTTAGTTTGGGTACGATGACCTATGTAGCTCTAGTTAATTAGTTTGCGTATTGTATGTTGCATCTAGTGGCTAACCCTTTCTTTTTCGTGTTGCTCTAGTATATTTTGTTGCATATGATTGTACATCCTCTTGATGAAGATGCATCTCTAATAGGTACCTAGCTTCTTGATGGCGAGATGGTAGTGCTATGTCATGTACAAAGGGAAAGTTTTGGGGGTGTACAACGAGTGGCCTGAGTGTCAGGTGCAAGTGAATGGGATCTCGGGCGCCAGCCATAAAGGCTTCAAAAGCAGACAAGAAGGAGAAGCTAGTTACTTGAGGTTCATGCTAGCGTGAGAGAGGACTCGTAACCGCCGCCTCATGTACTGCATAGTTCCGCTCTCACTCATAGTGATAGCTCTTCTTGCGTATACCTTTGTTTAGATGGATGGCGTTGTAGTTGCAAGTATTCGAGACTTGCATGTATCGCTATTTTCGAGATGATGACAAGGTACCACTTTGTGTTGGATGATGATTATGATGAGACTATTTGTATGTATATGCTATGATTACATTTGTGGTCTCGCAGCCATTTGTATGTGTATCATGATGACATTTGTATGTGCTAAAGATTCTTGTATAAAGCCTATTCAAATACAAAACAAATATGCAGAAAAAATATATCAAAAACTACTAAAATTAGTAGTAGCGAGTGGAGAAAAGTTAGCAGCAAGGTGACAGTAGCAGTAGCGCTCACAGGAGAAGCGTGCTAGAGCTATTAGCAGCAGCGAGCTTCCAGGAAGAACGCTGCTGCTACACTTGTATAGCAGGAGCGCGGGCATGCACGTGCTGCTGCTACGGGTTAGCTGTAGCGGCTTATTAGTAGTGTCGTGTCCCGCGCTACTGATATACCTAGAACCTGCGCTGCTACTAGGCTTTTCCCTAGTAGTGACTTGGTACTTGTCCACAACAAGGAACTTCTCCATAGTTTGGTTGGAGCCCTCCACCGACCCCTCATCATTCGTGTAGATCACTGAGAGGGCCCTCCCCCTCAAGTGGGTGTCCACTACGTGATGTGTGGTGAACTGCCCGCCTATGTCATCGTCGGCTGCTGGGAGCGCCATTGGAGCCACGGGGATCGTCATTGGAACCGCTGGATGTCCTCTCTGTATGTGTCATCGTGGAGGTGCTTATTGTGTCGTGCGACGCAAGAGATGAAGGTAAATGGATGCAGAATAAATGGTTGCTGGGCAACCTGGATTCTCGGCGTGTCCGCATGTCAATTTTTGCATCCGGTAACTGCATTTTGGAGCCGTGCCCAGCGCAACCGCATGCACAAGAACATGCGTGATCGTGCGCCGGCCCCAACCCGTATTGGGACTAACCTACTAACCGGAGGCCCAACCCGTATTGCTGTTTTTTTTGCCTATTTCAGTATTTCAAAGAAAAGGAATATCAAATGGAGTCCAAACGGAATGAAACCTTAGGGAGCATGATTTTTGGAACGAACGTGATCCAGAGGACTTGCAGTGCAAGTCAAGAAGCAGCCAAGGCCTCCACGAGATAGGAGGGCGCCCCCCCATAGAGCATGCCCCCTGTCTCGTTGGCCCCTCGGGCGGCCACCGACGTACTTATTCCTCCTATATAAGCCTACGTACCCCGAAAACATCCAGGGAGCCTACAAAATTTCACCACCGTAACCTTCTGTATCCGCGAGATCCCATCTTGGAGCCTTCGTCGGTGCTCCGCCGGAGGGGGAATCGACCACGGAGGGCTTCTACATCAACATCCTTGCCCCTCCGATGAGTTGTGAGTAGTTTACCACAGACCTTCGGGTCCATAGTTATTAGCTAGATGACTTCTTCTCTCTTTTTGGATCTCAATACAATGTTCTCCCCCTCTCTTGTGGAGATCTATTCGATGTAAACTCTTTTTGCGGTGTGTTTGTCGAGATCCGGTGAATTGTGGGTTTATGATCAAGTTTATCTATGAGAAATATTTGAATCTTCTCTGAATTCTTGTATGTATGATTGAGTTATCTTTGCAAGTATCTTCGAATTATCAGTTTGGATTGGCCTACTACATTGATCTTTCTTGCCATGGGAGAAGTGCTTAGCTTTGGGTTCAATCTTGAGGTGTCCTTTCCCAGTGACAGCAGGGGCAGCAAGGCACGTATTGTATTGTTGCCATCGAGGATAAAAAGATGGGGTTTATATCATATTGAATGAGTTTATCCCTCTACATCATGTCATCTTGCTTAAATCGTTACTCTATTCTTTATGAACTTAATACTCTAGATGCAGGCAGGAGTCGGTCGACGTGTGGAGTAATAGTAGTAGATGCAGGCAGGAGTCGGTCTACTTGTTGCGGACGTGATGCCTATATACATGATCATGCCTAGATAATCTCATAATTATAAGATTTTCTATCAATTGCTCAACAGTAATTTGTTCACCCATCGTAATACTTATGCTATCCTTAGAGAAGCCTCTAGTGACCCTCGGGTCTATCTCTTATCATATTTGTTTCCAATCTACTTTTATTTGCATCTTTACTTTTTGCATCTATATTATAAAATACCAAAAATATATTTATCTTATCATACTATCTCTTTTAGATCTCACTTTCGCAAGTGGCCGTGAAGGGATTGACAACCCCTTTATTGCGTTGGTTGCGAGTTCTTTGTTTGTCTGTGTAGGTGCGTGGGACTTTTGAGGAGCCTCCTACTGGATTGATAACTTGGTTCTCAAAAACTGAGGGAAATTCTTACGCTACTATTGTTGCATCACCCTTTCCTCTTCAAGGAAAACCTACGCAAGCTCAAGACGTAGCAAGAAGGATTTCTGGCACCGTTGCCGGGGAGGTCTTCGCTCAAGTCAAGACATACCAAGTACCCATCACAAACCCATCTCCCTCGCATTTAAATTATTTGCCATTTGCCTCTCGTTTTCCTCTCCCCCACTTCACCCTTGCCGTTTTATTCGCCCTCTCTTTCCCAATCTCCTCCTCTCTCTCTTTCGCTTGCCTTTTTCTGTTTGCTTGTGTGTTGGATTACTTTTTGCCATGGCGCAAGATAATACCAAATTGTGTGATTTCTCGAATACCAATAATAATGATTTCCTTAGTACTCCGATTGCTCCTCTTAATGATGTTGAGTCTTGTGAAATCAATACCGCTTTGCTGAATCTTGTTATGAAAGATCAATTCGCCGGCCTTCCTACTGAAGATGCCGCTACTCATCTAAACAACTTTGTTGATTTGTGTGATATGCAAAAGAAAAAGATACGAATAACGATATTGTTAAATTGAAGTTATTTCTGTTTTCACTTAGAGATCGTGCTAAAGTTTGGTTTTCGTCTTTGCCTAAAAATAGTATTGATTCTTGGAACAAGTGCAAAGATGCTTTTATCTCTAAGTATTTTCCTCCCGGTAAGATCATCACTCTTAGGAACGATATTATGAATTTCAAACAACTTGATCATGAGCATGTGGCCCAATCTTGGGAAAGAATGAAATTTATGATTCGCAATTGCCCTACTCATGTTTGAATTTATGGATGATCATACAAAATTTTATGCCGGTTTGAACTTTGCTTCTAGAAATCTTTTAGATTCAGCTATGGGAGGCGCGTTTATGGAAATCACATTAGGAGATGCTACAAAACTTCTTGATAATATTATGGCTAATTATTCTCAATGGCACACCGAAAGATCTACTAGTAAAAAAGTGCATGCTATAGAAGAAATCAATATTTTGAGTGGAAAGATGGATGAACGTATGAAGTTGTTTGCTACTAAAAATACTCCTCTTGATCCCAATGATATGCCTTTGTCTACTTTGATTGAGAATAATAATGAATCTATGGATGTGAATTTTGTTGGTAGGAATAGTTTTGGAAACAATGCTTATAGAGGAAACTTTAATTCTAGACCGTTCCCTAGTAATTCCTCTAATAATTATGGAAATTCCTACAATAATTCTTATGGTAATTTTAATAAGATGCCCTCTGATTTTGAGAATAGTGTGAAAGAATTTATGATTTCTCAAAAGAATTTGAATGCTTTGCTTGAAGAAAAAATGCTGAAAGTTGATGATTTGGCTATTAACGTTGATAGACTTTCACTTGATGTTGATTCTCTTAAACTTAGATCTACCCCTCCTAAGCATGGTATCAATGAGTCTCTTAAAGCAATGAGAATTTCCATTGATGAGTGCAAGGAAAGAATCGCTAGATTGCGTGCTAAGAAAGATTGCTTTGTAAACGCGTGTTCTTCTAGTTTCCTTGAAAATAATGATGAAGATCTTAAAGTTATTGATGTGTATCCTATTAGATCTTTGTTTTGCAATATGAACCTTAATAATAATGGGACTGGAGATGAGTCAACTTTAGTTAGAAGGCGTCCCAATAATTCAGACTTTTTAGATCTTGATGCTAAATTTGGTAAAAGTGGGATTGGAGAGGTCATGACTTTAAATAGCATTGAACCCACTATCTCGGATTTCAAGGAATTTGATTATGATAATTGTTCTTTAGAAGGTTGTATTTCCTTGCTGCAATCCGTTGTTAATTCTCCTCATGCTTATAGTCAAAATAAAGCTTTTACCAAACACATTGTTGATGCCTTGATGCAATCTTATGATGAAAAACTTAATTTGGAAGTTTCTATACCTAGAAAACTTAATGATGAGTGGGAACCTACTATAAAGATTAGAATTAAAGATCATGATTGTTTTGCTTTGTGTGATTTGGGTGCTAGTGTTTCCATGATTCCGAAAACTTTATGTGATATTCTAGGTTTCCATGATCTTGATGATTGCTCTTTAAATTTGCACCTTGCGGATTCCACCATTAAAAAGCCAATCGGAAGGATCAATGATGTTCTCATTGTTGCAAATAGAAATTTGGTGCCCGTAGATTTTATCGTTCTTGATATAGATTGCAATATTTCTTGCCCTATTATTCTTGGTAGACCTTTCCTTAGAACGATTGGTGCGATTATTGATATGAAGGAAGGGAATATTACTCCAATTTCCATTAAAGAAAGGCATGGAGCACTTTCTAAGAAAGAAAGTCAAATTACCTTATTAATCTATCATGCAAGCTACTTATGAATTTAGTGCCAAAGATGACACTACTTAGATCTATCTTCACTTTTATGCCTAGCTAGGAGCGTTAACGATAGCGCTAGTTGGGAGGCAACCCAATTTTCTTTGTGTTTTTTGTTTTTGTTTCTGTTTAATAATAAATCTTGCATATACCTCCTGTTTAGATGTGTTCTTATCTTTTAATTAGTGTTTGTGCCAAGTAGAACCTATAGGATAACCTATGATGATAGTTGATTTGATTCTGCTGAAAAACAGAAACTTTGCACGCACGAATTTAGTTTTGTTAAATCACAGAAATGTGATTTTGCGTTGATTCTTTTTGCTTCTGATCAATAGAAAAATTGCCCAGGACTTCCTATTGTGTTAGGAGATTTAGAGTTCTAGAAGTTTGCGTTAGTTACAGATTGCTACAGACTATTCTATTTTTGACAGATTCTGTTTTTCGTGTGTTGTTTGCTTATTTTGATGCATCTATGGCTAGTAAAATAGTTTATAAACCATAGAGAAGTTGGAATACAGTAGGTTTAACACCAAAATAAATAAATAACGAGTTCATTACAGTACCTTATGTGGTGGTTTTGTTTTCTTTCACTAATGGAGCTTATAAGATTTCCTGTTGAGTTTTGTGTTGTGAAGTTTTCAAGTTTTGGGTAAAGCTTTTATGGATTATGGAATAATGAGTGGCAAGAGCCTAAGCCTGGGGATGCCCATGGCACACCAATATATTGAAGGATAGCCAAAAGCCTAAGCTTGGGGATGCCCCGGGAAGGCATCCCCTCTTTCGTCTTTGTTCATTGGTAACTTTACTTGGAGCTATATTTTTATTCGCCACATGATATGTGTTTTGCTTGGAGCGTCGTGTATCATATTAGTCTTTGCTTTTTAGTTTACCACAATCATCCTTGCTCTACACACCTTTTGGGAGAAGCCTACTTGATTGGGATTTGCTAGAATACTCTATGTGCTTCACTTATACGTTTTGAGCTTGATAGTTTTTGCTCTAGTGCTTCACTTATATTTTTTAGAGCACGGTGGTGTCTTAATTTTGAAGAAATTGCTAGTCTCTCATGCTTCACTTATATCTTTTTGAGAGTCTTTTAGAACAGCATGGTATTTGCTATGGTTACAAAATTGGTCCTAGAATGATGAGCATCCAAGTTGGGTATAATAAAAACTATCATAGAAAAGAATTGGATGCTATGATCAATATGATGCTTGATAATTGTTTTGAGATATGGAGGTAGTGATATTAGAGTCATGCTAGTTGAGGTGATTATGAAAAGTACTTGTGTTGAGGTTTGTGATTCCCATAGCATATGCACGTATGGTGAACCGCTTTGTGATGAAGTTAGAGCACAATTTTATTTATTGAGTGTATTCCTTATGAGTGGCGGCCGGGGATGAGCGATGGTCTTTTCCTACCAATCTAGCCCCCTAGGAGCATGCACGTAGTGCTTTGGTTTTTGATGACTTCTAGATTTTTGCAACAAGTATATGAGTTCTTTTGACTAATGTCGAGTCCATGGATTATACGCACCTCACCCTTCCATTATTGCTAGCCTCTCTCGAACTGCGCAACTTTCATCGGTACCATACACCCACCATATACCTTCCTCAAAACAGCCACCATACCTACCTATTATGGCATTTCCTTAGCCATTCCGAGATATATTGCCATGCAACTTTCCACCGTTCCGTTCATATGACACGCATTACTTTTGTCATATTGCTCTTTGCATGATCATGTAGTCAACATTGTATTTGTGGCAAGGCCACCTTCATAATTTTCATACATGTCGCTCTTGATTCATTGCATATCCCGGTACACCGCCGGAGGCATTCATATAGAGTCATATCTTGTTCTAGCTTTGAGTTGTAATTATTGAGTTGTAAATCCATAAAAGTGTGAGGATCTTCATTATTAGAGCATTGTCCTAGTGAGGAAAGGATGAGGAAGACTATGATTCCCCCACAAGTCGGGATGAGACTTCGGACTTTACAAAAAGAAAAGAAAAAAAGAGAAAAAAAAGAAAAAAAATAGAAAGGCCAACACAAAAAAAGAAAGGCCAAAGAAAAAAAAGAAAAAAGATAGAAAAGAAAAAAATAAAATGAGAGAAAAAGAGAGAAGGGACAATGCTACTATCTCCTTTTCCACACTTGTGCTTCAAAATAGCACCATGATCTTCATGATAGAGAGTCTCCTATGTTGTCAATTTCATATACTAGTGGGAATTTTTCATTATAGAACTTGGCTTGTATGTTCCAATGATGGGCTTCCTCAAAACGCCCTAGGTCTTCGTGAGCAAGCAAGTTGGATGCACACCCACTTAGTTTCTTTTGTTGAGCTTTCATATATTTATAGCTCTAGTGCATCCGTTGCATGGCAATCCCTACTCACTCACATTGATATCTATTAATGGGAATCTCCATAGCCCGTTGATAAGCCTAGTTCATGTGAGACTATCTTCTCCTTTTTTATCTTCTCCACAACCACCATTCTACACCACATATAGTGTTATGTCCATGGCTCACGCTCATGTATTGCGTGAACGTTGAAAGAGTTTGAGATTATTAAAGTATGAAAAAATTTCTTGGCTTGTCATCGGGGTTGTGCATGATTAAATACTTTGTGTGATGAAGATAGAGCAACAACCAGACTATATGATTTTGTAGGGATAACTTTCTTTGGCCATGTTACTTTGAGAAGACATGATTACTTTGCTTAGTATGCTTGAAGTATCACCATTTTCATGTTAATATGAACTTTTATTTTGTATCATTTGGATCTGAACATTCATGCCACAATAAATAAAATTACATTGAGAATTATGCTAGGTAGGATTCCACATCAAAAATTTCTTTTTTATCATTTACCTACTCGAGGACGAGCAGGAATTAAGCTTGGGATGCTTGATACGTCTCCAACGTATCTACAATTTTTGATTGTTCCATGCTATTATATTACCCCTTTTGGATGTTTATGGGCTTTATTTTACACATTTATATCATTTTTGGGACTAACCTACTAACCGGAGGCCCAGCCCGTACTGCTGTTTTTTTGCCTATTTCAGTATTTCGAAGAAAAGGAATATTAAACGGAGTCCAAACGGAATGAAACCTTCGGGAGCGTGATTTTTGGAATGAACATGATCTAGAGGACTTGGAGTGTAAGTCAATAAGCAGCCGAGGCCTCCACGAGATAGGAGGGCGCGCCCCCTATCTTGTGGGCCCCTCGGGCGGCCACCGACGTACTTCTTCCTCCTATATAAGCCTACTTACCCCGAAAACATCCAGGGAGCCAACGTAACACAATTTCCACCACCGTAACCTTCTGTATCCGCGAGATCCTATCTTCGAGCCTTCGCCGGCGCTCCGCCGGAGGGGGAATCAACCACGGAGGGCTTCTACATCAACATCCTTGCCCCTCCGATTAGTTGTGAGTAGTTTACCACAGACCTTCGGGTCCATAGTTATTACCTAGATGGCTTCTTCTCTCTTTTTGGATCTCAATACAATGTTCTCCCCCTCTCTTGTGGAGATCTATTTGATGTAAACTCTTTTTGCGGTGTGTTTGTCGAGATCCGATGAATTGTGGGTTTATGATCAAGTTTATCTATGAGAAATATTTGAATCTTCTCTGATTTCTTTTATGTATGATTGAGTTATATTTGCAAGTCTCTTCGAATTATCAGTTTGGTTTGGCCTACTAGATTGATCTTTCTTGCCATGGGAGAAGTGCTTAGCTTTGGGTTCAATCTTGCGGTGTCCTTTCCCAGTGACAGCAGGGGCAGCAAGGCACGTATTGTATTGTTTCCATCGAGGATAAAAAGATGGGGTTTATATCATATTGAATGAGTTTATCCCTCTACATCATGTCATCTTTCTTAATGCGTTACTTTGTTCTTTATGAACTTAATACTCTAGATGCATGTTGGATAGCAGTCGATGTGTCGAGTAATAGTAGTAGATGCAGGCAGGAGTCGGTCTACTTGTTGCGGACGTGATGCCTATATACATGATCATGCCTAGCTAATCTCATAATTATTCGCTTTTCTATCAATTGCTCAACAGTAATTTGTTCACCCACCGTAATACTTATGCTATCTTGAGAGAAGCCTCTAGTGAAACCTATGGCCCCCGGGTCTATCTCTTATCATATTTGCTTCCAATCCACTTTTATTTGCATCTTTACTTTTTGCATCTATGTTATAAAATACCAAAAATATATTTATCTTATCATACTATCTCTTTTAGATCTCACTTTCGCGAGTGGCCGTGAAGGGATTGACAACCCCTTTATTGTGTTGGTTGCGAGTTCTTTGTTTGTTTGTGTAGGTGCGTGGGACTTTTGAGGAGCCTCCTAGTGGATTGATACCTTGGTTCTCAAAAACTGAGGGAAGTACTTACGCTACTATTGCTGCATCACCCTTTCCTCTTCAAGGAAAACCAACGCAAGCTCAAGACGTAGCAGTTGCCACCACCCCATCATTGGCCGCCCTGGCCGCCAGCCCACCATCAACCTTCGGGGTCATCACCTGCTCCGCCACCACTGCCCAAAGGCAGGAGGCGGAGGTGGATGCCGGCACATGCGTCAGCGACCTTGCGTGCTACGCCGAGTTCCTGCAGGAGGAGGAGGAGCGCCTCGTCAAGCATGCAAAGAGCCTTACCGCCATCGTGGATGCAGCACATGCTGCCTCGGATGTGAGGAATCAGATCTACGAGGAGAACCACCGCCTCGAGAGGGATTGTCTGGAGCGGCAGTGGGCGTTCGATCTGGCGAGCATCGCCGAACATGCAGCAGCGGCAGGCACCGTATTGCCTTTGTCCAGCTCGTTGGTAGGCTTCTCTTCATCTGTCTCTTACTGAGCGCGCTCAACAGAGGAGAGGCTGCCGGAAGTTGTACAAAGCCCATCCGTAGTAGTAGTATTTCGGGGCTATTTTGTTCAGTTCATCTGACTATAGATGTGGTGGAACTGTACAACGTACTTAAAATTATCTAGTATATAAAGTAGAACTAGCTATTTCAGTACGTGGTTGGCAACAATTGGGGAAAAGTTTGGTCGGTTCAGCCATCAAGTTGAACTGTTTGTATAAATTAAGCACGACTACTTAATCTATGAATGAAATCTATGCTTAATTACTGAATTTTAGTTGCAAAAATTAGATAGTGCTAGTGATTTTTAGCTGCATATTTTGACAAATCGCAGTGTTACAAGGTTGACAAATGGCAATGTTACTAGATCAACAAATGCCAATCTTTCAAGTTTGACAAATGGGAACATACCTAATATGACAGATGCAAATCTTACGAAATTGTTTGTAAGCGTGTAAAAGTAAATGACCACGGGTAGCCTAGCCGGTTCCCCCTGGCTCTTGAAAAAATAATGAGGCTGATCGAACCGTCAAGCCTCCAAGACACAGGGCCGCCTTCCCCCGGCCGGCTACCCCTTTGGCCGGTTACGGGGGCGGCCTGGCCGAGAAGCCCTCCCGAAGAAAACCGGCCGCCGCATGGCCGACTCCATAAAGCCAGCCACCACATGGCCGCCTCCATAAAGCCGGCCATCACATGGCCGACTCCAGGAAGCCGGCCCCCAATAGACGGCCCGGATCAAGCGCTCGGAGTTTGTTCCAGCATAATGACGACAAGACAGGGCGTGGCAACAGTGAGATGCGCCGCCCCCGAATCCCGGGGCTCGCATGGCTACAGTACGCCGTACGGGGTGGCCATGACCCGTCCGGTGTGGCACTGTTGCCATGCTGACCATGACATCACCCACGATAAACTGACGGTACGGCCCGCAGGCGGCGGTCCCCTTCGGACAGAGGGACATCCGAAGGCGGCCGCACGCCCCCTAGTCGGCCAGGGGTGGAGCCGGCTCTCCCGAGCCGGCTTGATCCCTCCCTCGAAGAATGAGCCAAATTAAGGGGACAAGACGAGGTAAGGCTACAGTGAGCGCCCGCAAGGCGGCGGCACTGTAGCCACGCTTACCTCGACCAAGCCCTCGTCATCAAAGGTGAGGCGACAGTAACCAGCCCCCAACAAGACCCCCGAGCGGTGGGGCCTACCTGTCTACCAAGAAGCCGGCAGCCGGCGGGACCCATCAGTCGGCGGGCCCCAGCTGCCGGCGGAGAAGCCGGCCAGCGTAGACACTGACGGCTGGGCCCAGGCCCAGCCGGATTACCATTGTACCCTCGGGGGGTAGGCCTATATAAACCCCCCGGGGCACCCATGCAATGGGTTGGACCTTGATAGATTTAGACACAACCTTGAGAGGAGAAGAGAGCTAGCCTTGCCTCTTCTTCCTCCTCTCACCAAAACAGCTCAAGGAGCCTCTTGTAGCTACTTGTTGATCTAGTGATCATGCGGAAACCCCGCGGAGCAGGACTAGGGGTGTTATCTCCATGGAGAGCCCTGAACCTGGGTAAGATTCGCCGACGTGCATGTCTTTGCCTTATCCCATTTCCAGGCACCGGCGATGTCTTATTGGCTCCCACAATGATAAGCCACCCGTTGGCATATGTCGCACCAACCACCCGACATTTGGCGCCCACCATGGGGCCAGGTGCACCATCGTCCAGAGACCTGTTCTGGACGAGAACCCTCTT
This sequence comes from Triticum dicoccoides, assembly GCF_002162155.2. NCBI lineage: Eukaryota > Viridiplantae > Streptophyta > Magnoliopsida > Poales > Poaceae > Triticum > Triticum dicoccoides. Next base: position 116,700,730 of record NC_041381.1, read on the forward strand.
TCTCACCCGCGAGCGTAGCCAGTCCGGCACGCCCGATGGCGCTTGCCCCGACGCGCTGCGAGGTGTCGATAGCGCCTGCGCGGCGAGCTGCCTCGCCGATCTCCTTGGCGAGGCTCGCATCTCCGACGAGCCCACATCTGATGCGGGCACCGGCTTCCTCGAGAGCTGCCTTGTCAGCCTCCTCGACCAACTCCACGTCTCCAGCGATCCTGCTGTGGATTTGGAGTCGGTCGGTTCCACCGACCCGATGCTTGTCGACTCCGACACTGCATCACTCGACGCTTTCCCCACCAACGTGGTGGTGTTTGACGATCCTCTCCCGCGAGCCGACAGTGGCGGCAGCACCGTTACCGAGGTGCTGGTCATCAGCCATGGAGTCGCCTCCGGCGAGAACACCCACGACTCCCTGCAAGCGGCGTTGCAGGACTTGTCCGTCCCATCCCAGCCGACGCCGACGCCGAGACGCTGGAGGCACGCCGCCTTGCCCTCGTTGCGGAGGGCCAGAGATAGCCACCATGAGACGCCTCACGGAGGCCCACCAGCACGAAGTCGACCGCGCCGCCTTCGGCACGCCGCCTCCAGAAGGGCCAAGCCGAGTCGGCGTCATCAAGAAACGCGGCGCGGCCATCACCGATATGCTGGGGGCAGAACACTCAGTCTACACCACACCTCTCGAGAACCTACGCCCCGCCTAGTCAGTCATAGACGAGCTGAATGGAGTAGGGGCTGACGAGCTCCCCTACATGACCAGGTGAATCCAGCAGCTGATCGACGCGGCCGCAAAGCGGCACGAAGCCGGCGTCCGCGCCGAAAGCCCTCCCCCGCGCCGAGAGCACGGCGCGACGTTGCATACGCCAACTACGGGCGGAGCCCGCACAAGGTAGGAAAAGAAGCCGGCTGCCAGTCGCAACCGGACTCAAGTCACTATCGAGCGCGACGTAGAAGGCCGCCCTCGAGCCGTGGAGCGACAGGCGATCCGCCTCCTCCTCCGCCTCGTGGGGAGAGATATCCCACCCCGCCGCCTATCACGCATCCGACTCTCAGCGGCCGACTTGGTCGCCACGAAGGAGTCGGCGTGAACGATGCTCGCCATCGGATCGACCGCCTTGCGCGATCCCTGGCCCTAGAAGAAGAAGACGATGTCGGTCCGCCTTGTTTCGGCCCCCGCATCCGCGACGAGCCCTTTCCAAAAGGGTTCTCGCTCCCAAGAGACACGCCCAAGTACAACGGCTCCGTGAAGCCAGAGGACTGGTTGATCGACTACTCCACCGCAGTTCGCATAGCCAACGGCAACCGGCGTGTTGCCGTAAAATACGTCCCCCTGATGCTCCAGGGCACGGCGCGCACCTGGCTCAATAGCCTCAAGCCCTACAGCGTCAACAGCTGGCTCGACTTCACGGAAGCCTTCATCCGCAACTTCACCAGCACCTACAAACGCCCCCCCAAGCCCCGACAGCTCTCCTTATGCGTACAAGGACCCAACGAGTCGACACGCGACTACCTTACGCGTTGGGCCGAGCTCCGCAACTCTTGTGAAGGGGTGCACAAGGTTCAGGCCATAGAGTACTTCACCGCCGGGTGCCGCGAGGGCACTCTCCTCAAGCACCGACTCCTCTGTGACGAGCCGACTACCCTCGATGAGCTGCTGATCATCGCGGACAAATACGCCACGGCCGACTCCTCCATGAAGACCGAGCTTCGAGTCGACGCCTTCGGGAAGGTGCTTGCGCCGGCTCCCAACACGCCGGCTGGAGAGTTCACTCGGCGCCCATACCAGAACAACAACAAGCGCAAGGCTCCGATGCCGGCTTCCGCCAGTCGGCAAGTAGCCACAGTCGAAGATGAACAACCTGAAGGGCGGCCCGCGCCCAAGAAGCAAATGGGCGGCAGGCCGGCTTGGCAGCCGGCTTTCTCCTATGAACAAGCACTCGATGCCCCCTGCAAGTTTCACAGCGGCACGAAGGCCTCCAACCACACCAGTCGGAAGTGCCATTGGCTCACACGAATCTCCAAAGGCGAGGGACTGGTGCCGCCTCCGCCTGCCGGTCAGCCGCCGCCGGCTCCTCAACAGCCGGCCGCTCGCCAGCGGTCGGAGCCGTCCACGACGAGTTCCCTGAAGAGCATGCCGCCTACGTCGTCTTTACGAGCCAACCAGAAGATCGGCGGAGTCGGCACCGGCAATACCAAGAAGTCAATGCAGTCGCATCCAATAACCCTGAGTTCATGCACTGGTCGGAGAAACCTATCAGTTGGAGCCGGGCCGATCACCCAGAGGTGATGCCATCGCTCAGCTCTTATGCATTGGTTTTGGATGCCACCCTCGCAACAGATCGGCGGGCTGCCCGGTTCTCCCGTGTGCTGATAGATGGCGGAAGCAGCATCAACATACTGTACCATGATACCATGGAGAAGCTGAACGTCAAGACAAAGCAGCTTATGCCGAGTCGGACTGTGTTTCATGGCATTGTACCTAGCCTGTCCTGTGCTCCAATCGGCAAGATCAAGATAGACGTCCTCTTCGGAGACAAGGATCATTTCCGCCGAGAAGCAGTATTGTTTGAGGTAGTGGATCTGGAGAGCCCTTACCACGCGCTGCTTGGCCGACCCGTCTTGGCCAAGTTCATGGCTGTACCCCACTATGCTTACCTCAAGATGAAGATGCCGAGTTCCAAGGGCGTCATCACCATATCCGGAGACTACAAGAAATCCGCCGAGTGTGCGGCTGCCAGCAGCCGGCTAGCCGAGTCCCTCGTGATTGCTGAAGAAAAGAAGATGCTGGACCGAGTCGTGGCCATGGCCGGCAAACAGCCGGCCTTGTCTCCCGATCCAAAGGAATGTGAGGCTGAGTGCTCTTTCCAGCCGGCCAAAGAAACCAAGAAGATACCTCTGGACCCGGAGCACCCGGAGAGGTACGCGGTCATGGGAACCGGCCTTGACAGCAAATAGGAAAGCGAGCTCGTCGATTTCCTCTGTGAGAATCGGGACATCTTTGCATGGTCTCCCAAAGACATGCCGGGTGTCCCGACAGATTTCGCCGAGCACAAGCTACACGTCCGGAAGGACGCCAAGCCGGTCAAACAGCCTTTGCGCCACTTGTCGGAGGAAAAGAGAAGAGTAGTCGGAGAAGAAATAGCCCGGCTTCTAGTAGCCGGCTTCATCATGGAGGTTTTCTTCCCCGAGTGGCTTGCCAACCCGGTCCTGGTACTGAAGAAGAATAAACAATGGCGCATGTGTATAGACTACACCAGCCTCAACGAAGCTTGCCCCAAGGATCCTTTTGCCCTGCCAAGGATTGATCAAGTAATAGACTCCACAGCCGGATGCGAGCTGTTGAGTTTTTTGGACGCTTACTCAGGCTACCACCAGATAAAATTGGACCCAGCTGACCGCCTGAAGACCGCCTTCATCACACCATCGGAGCCTTCTGCTACCTGACTATGACATTCGGCTTGAGAACGCCAGTGCCACTTTTCAGCGTTGTATGCAGAAATGCCTCCTCAAGCAACTCGGCAGAAATGCCCACGTCTATGTAGACGATATTGTGGTGAAGACGGAGAAGCGCGGCACCCTGCTGGAAGACCTTAAAGAGACGTTCGAGAACTTGCGCCGGTTTCAGATCAAGCTCAATCCGGAGAAATGTGTGTTTGGAGTGCCAGCCGGCCAGCTCCTAGGTTTCCTGGTCTCCGAATGCGGCATCGAATGCAACCCGGTGAAGATCAAGGCTATAGAGAGGATGGAGATTCCTACCAAGCTGAGAGATGTCCAGAAATTTACCGGATGCTTGGCCTCCCTCAACCGCTTCATCAGCCGGCTCGGGGAGAAGGCCCTCCCTCTCTACCGACTCATGAAGAAGTCCACTCACTTCGAGTGGAACGACCAAGCAGATCAAGCCTTCCACGAGTTAAAGAAGACGCTGTCCATGCCGTCTGTCCTGGTGGCACCAACCGAGAAAGAGCCCATGCTCCTATACATTGCCGCCACTAGCAGAGTGGTCAGCACCGTCATCGTGGTTGAACGCCCGGAAGAGGGCCGAGTTCAGCCAGTCCAGAGGCCGGTCTATTACCTGAGTGAAGTACTATCCACGTCAAAGCAGAACTATCCGCACTATCAGAAGATGTGCTATGGCGTGTACTTCGCAGCCAAGAAGCTCAAGCCCTACTTCCAAGAGCACCCCATCATGGTTGTATGCACTACCCCGCTGGCCGAGATCATAGGCAGCCGGGATGCATCCGGCCGGGTGGCCAAATGGGCCATTGCGTTGGCCCCGTACACGATCTTCTACCATCCCCGCACCACCATCAAGTCCCAAGCATTGGTCGTCTTCCTCGTCGATTGGGCCGAGACCCAGTACCTGCCGCCTGCACCCGACTCCACCCATTGGCGGATGCACTTCGACGGATCCAAGATGCACACCGGCTTGGGAGCCGGCATCGTCCTCACCTCTCCCAAGGGCGACAAGCTCAGATAAACATTGCAAATTCATTTTGCCGCCTGCAACAATGTGGCCAAGTACGAGGCGCTCATACACGGACTCCGGCTAGCCAAAGAGCTCGGCATCCGCCGGATCCTGTGTTATGGCGACTCGGACTTGGTAGTCCAACAATCATCCGGTGATTGGGACGCCAAGGACGCAAACATGGCGAGCTACCGCTTCCTCGTTCAGCAACACAGCGGATACTTTGAAGGGTGCGAGTTCCTCCATGTGCCACGGGCCGACAATGAGCAAGCAGATGCCCTGGCACGAATAGGCTCCACCCGGCAAGCTATGCCAACCGGCGTCTCCCTCCAACGCCTCCTTAAGCTGTCTGTCAAGCCGGCTCCGGAGTCCGATTCCATCTTCGTGCCGCCTAACCCCGACGCTGTCGAAGCCGGCTTGGGGAACCAAGCAGCCGGCTTGGGGAACCAAGCAGACAGCTCGGGGACTGCTGTAGTCATACCCGGCCCAGGGACTTCAGAACACGGCTCGGGGACTACCACAGTCGGCTCGGGGACTGCATCAACATCACAGACGGTGGCCGACTCCAACTCTTCACCACCCAGCCCACCCGCCCTGGTTGTGGTAGCCACCTTGACATCAGAAGAAGTCACAGCTCCATCATGAGCCCAGCCCGTCCTCAAATTCTTGATCAACAGGGAGCTGCCGACTGACGAGATCTCGGCAAGACAAGTCCAACGCCGAGCCGGAGCTTACACAATAATGAACAGAGAGCTTGTTAGGTGCAGTGTCACTGGAGTCCTCCAGCGTTGCGTCGAACCAGAGAAGGGCATAGCAATCCTCAAAGATATACACCAAGGCGAATGCGACCACCACACAGCCTCAAGATCACTCGTCGCCAAAGCTTTCCGCCATGGTTTCTTTTGGCCGACTGCTTTGGACGACGCCAAGGAACAAGTCCAACACTGCAAAGGGTGCCAAGTCTTCAGCTCCAAGCAACAACTGCCGGCTTCTGCACTCAAGACCATTCCCCTCACTTGGCCCTTTGCCATTTGGGGGTTGGATATGATGGGCCCATTCAAAACGGCATGCGGTGGCATGACACATCTGCTTGTCGCCATGGACAAATTTACCAAGTGGATTGAAGCAAAGCCGATCAAGAAGCTGAATGGGCTGACTGCCGTAACATTCATCGCAGATATCACAACCCGATACGGCGTACCGCATAGCATCATCACTGACAACGGCACGAACTTTGCCAAGGGAGCATTGGCCCGTTTTTGCGCAACTCACGGAATCCGACTGGACTTAGCGTCCGTTGCCCACCCGCAGTCTAACGGCCAAGTCGAGCGAGCAAACGGCCTCATCCTCTCCGGCATCAATCCTCGACTGGTCGTGCCACTGGAGCGTTCAGCCAGCTGTTGGCTCGACGAGCTGCCGGCCGTCCTCTGGAGCTTGCGCACTACCCCAAACAAGTCAACCGGCTTTACTCCTTTCTTCCTTGTATATGGTGACGAGGCTGTCATCCCAACTGACATTGAGTTCGACTCACCTCAGGTCACCATGTACACGGAAGCGGAGGCAAAGGAAGCACGGGAAGACGGTGCCAACCTGCTGGAAGAAAGCCGGCTATTAGCCCTCAGCCGGTCCGCCATCTACCAGCAAGGTCTACGCCGTTACCACAGCCGGAAAGTCAAGCCGAGATCCTTTCAAGAGGGCGACCTTGTGCTCCGAATGATCCAGCGAACAGCCGGTCAGCACAAGCTCTCGGCCCCTTGGGAAGGTCCATTCGTCATCAGCCGAGCCTTAGGCAACGACTCCAACTACTTGGTCGATGCACAGAAGACGAAGGCACGTAAAAGGGATGATTCCGGCAAGGAGTCGGAACAACCATGGAACGCCAATCTCCTCCGAAGATTTTACAGTTAAAATTCAGTATGTACCATGATACCTTTTGTACTAAGTATGAGACAACGGGCTCCCCGAGGAATACTCGGGGACAACCCTCTTTTATCTATGAATCATGAGTATCATGCCCATGTTTATGTTATCACACCCATTCGTCCGGCACCGGGCCCGATCAGTCGGCCCGGGGACTTGTCGCCTTGGGTTATATTTAAGTTCTACCTGCAGTCAGACAAGTAGTGTGCCGGCATCCAAAGCCCTCTCTTGTTGAAAGTCGCAGCCCGAAGAATTGGCTGTCCGACTAACAAGAGTTAAAGGCAGGAAAGGATGCCCACACGAAAAAATGGCTAAGGACCAACGAACTTACATAACTCAAGCCGGCTTTCCCCCCGCCAACCGACTGTCAGAATAGCCGGATGGCCAGCTTCCCTTCCTACCTTGCCGCAATCTAAAAGCTCGAGTACTTGCCCTCCCAGACGGCCAAGTCCTTACCCGGCCACAGACTGCGGAGCAGCTGTCCGACCGGGAAGGCGGCGGCCAGGGGAGGGCGGCAAAGGAAAGCAGCCAAAGATAAAAGGCAACTAGGAATGAAAGCCAAGATATGCATAATTATATTTACACAAAGGCCTTCGAAAGATCGGCATTTAACATAGTTTGAATACACCACCAGTGGGTGGAACTGCGCAAACTTAATAAAAAGTTGTTCAAAAGTAACTAGCAGGAAGATAAAAGCAGCAAGTCAGGCCAGGGGAGCAACAGGCGTGTCGGGAAGGATGATGGAAACGGAAGTATCGACCGGGGGAGTGGCCGGCTGGCAAGTCTCGGCTTGGTCGCCACCTACGGCAGGCGGTGTTCCCACGCGCGCCTCATTGCTGGAGGCACGATCAGGCTGAGGCGGGTCGGTTGCTTCACCGTCCAGCACGACATCCTCACCATCCTCCTCCTCCTCCTCCTCCTCCTCTCTGCCCTCATCGCTGGAGTCGATCTCCTCCACCGAGTCCTCTCCCTCTGCCGGGTTCAGCCCGAACCACTCCTCCGGCTGAGCGACCCCGTCTTCGTTCACCTCAGGAGCAAAGGCGCTGGTGTCGGTGAAGTCGGCGATTGCGGAGGCATGCTGGATAATAGCCGGCCGCACCGCCCCCAGCTCCTCGTCAGCCTCCTGCCGCCAAGTGCGCAGCTGGTCCAAGTTCAGCCTAGAATACCAGGTTCGGACGAACTCCAGCGCCCGCCGAGCCCCGCACCGAGCTGTAGAAGCCTTCCAAGCCTCGAAGCGGCCGACTTCCACCTCCAGCCAGTCGGCCGTACAATTGGGGGTGTGGGGAATCACCTCACCGGGCCAGTGGGCGGTCAGCACTTGTGCTCCGGCACGCTGAAGGCGGCGGAGCATGCGGTAGATCGGCTGAAGCCGGGCTTGAATCGCCAGAATCTGTTCTTCAAGCGTCTTGTTGGCACCCGGTTGAATCTCGGCCCCAGTCTGGTGTCGGGCCTCGCGATGAGCCTCGACGGCCTGGTTGGCAGCAACAGAGTAGCCGGGAAAGTACTCTGCACAAAGAAGAAAGAAATAAAGCAAGTCAGAAGACCGATCAAAGGACGGGGAAAGAGCAAAGGGATGAAGAGGAAGGCGGCCTACCGTCGATCAGATCCTCAACCCGGCCGTAACCCTCGCTCAGCGCTTGCCTTGCCTCGGCCCAGCTTGTCGCCTCCGTCTCGTACTCGGCTTTGAGGGCGGCCTCGTTGTCCTGCACCGCCTTCAAGGCCGCCTTGTGGTTCTCCTCCTGGTCGGACAGCCTCTTGGCCAGGTGATCCCGCTCCTGGGCCAAGGCGATGCACTCCGTCTCCCTGGCACAGAGGGCGGTCTGAGCTATGCCAAGCTTCTCTCTCAAGTCGGCATTAGCCCCTGCAGACATTAGAAGAAGAAGATGAGGAAGAAGTCATCAAGAAAGATCCGACCCGACTGCTCGGCAGTCGGCCCGCATCTCGGGGACTACACCCAGTGGGTGCGCTAATGCGCCCCCACATGAGATAGAAAGATAAAAACACTTACTCCGGCTCTCCGACAGGTCGGCGGCCTTCTGACCAATCTCTCAGGCCTGGGAGTTGAAGGCAGCAGCATGGAGGTTGTGGTAGTCCTGCGAATGAAACAAGGGCGCAAACAAGAACAAGCCGTCAAAACCAAAGTCACCTGAGAAGTTCCAAGCTGCCTGCTCAGCAGCCGGCTCGGAACTCGGGGACTACACCCAGTGGGTGCGCTGATGCGCCCCCCAGAAGAAATCAAGAAAACTTACCCGAATGGCCGACCTCATTGCAAGGAACTCTTGGGTGCACTGCTTCAGCGAGGCGGCCTGGGCCTGAAGCCGGCTCCAGATATCTTGCGCGGCCACGTTCAGCACCGCCGTCCCGCCGCCCGGCGTCCATCCTAGCGAGCTGACGCTGGCCGTCTCCAGGTCATGGGATAACGAGCTAGAGCCCGCGGCCCTTTGCGGCTCCGGCTCGGAGGTCACCTTGCCGGTGCGCCGACGAGTCGGCGAGAGGACTACGAGATCTGCCCCCACGGCCGGGTCGCCTCCAGCCGGCTGTGCGGGTGGCGCTTCCGGCCGGCCGCCTTGGCCCGTCCCGGCTAGCGGCGGCGGCACCACTTCGCCCTCCGGGGCGACCGCTTCGCCCCCCTCCCTCTCCATTGACTTCTGGTCACGGCCGGCTTCCTCTAGCGAGGGCACCAGGATTTCGGGGGCCACAGTGCGGAGGGGGATGATGAGTTGTGGAGGCTGATTACGCAGGGCCTCCGTCGCCCTCTCCGTAGCCACGGCCTCCGCTTGGGCCCTGGCTGCCGCGTCGGCCTGCATCTCCGCTGACTCCGCCGTCGGCTCCTGGGACGCCCTGGCGGCTGCCGCCCTCTGCTCCTCCGCCTCCCGCTCCTCTCGCGCCTCCCGCGTGTTCCGCTCCATCGCTGCTAGGAGCTCGGCGCGGGGGTCCACCCGGCGGGAGCTTTGGGATCCCCCCGCCCCTCCTACTATGGAGGCGGCCGAGGTCCGCTCAAGAGTGAGCGGGGCTCTGATCAGTAAATTAAGAAAGGCTCAGAGGGTGCCGGCCGAAGAAAACAAAAAGGAAAGACATACAAGAGTTAAAACTTATGCTGAAACCGCAGGCGGCTGCTTCACCACCTTGCGGAACCGGGTCGCCTTCGCGGCCGCCTCATCTGCTTGGTCGCTGCTGCGGTACCCTTGGCCTTCTTCGGCCGACTACCGAAGAGAGACGGCACCGCCCGGCGTTTCCGAATGCCGCCTCGAGCAGCCGGCCCGGCGGATGAGCCTACGCAACAGCGACCAAGCGAGATGAGGCGGCCCGGCGGATGGTCGGACGCCGGCTGGCGGCATGGAAACGGCTCGGCCTCGCCATCGTTCGGCCAGTCCTTGAAGGTAGCGGAGAGCCCAGAGCCTCCTGGCTTGCCTCCTCCCCCCACGGCATCGTCTTCCAAGGCGGCCGCCCCCAAGTCGGGGTCGTCAAAGTCGTCCGCCGTGCGATTAGGGGGAACTCGCGTTCCGCCCCAGCGGTCCCGGCTGGCTGATGAAGGAGGGGATTCTGATTTAAAAGAAAAAGAAAGCCGACTCGTCAGAGGTCGGCCAGAAAAGAAAACTCGGCAAAATAAGGAAGAAAGAAAAGCTTACCATGGGTGGTGGATCGGCGCGAGAGTAAGGCGCCTTGGCATACTTCCAGGCCGGCTTGAGCTTGCAGTTGGCGATGTAGTTCACCATGTAAGATACCTTGTCGTGAGGCATCTCCCTGGTGCTGAGTCGGCATGGGTCGAAGCGGCCGCTCATATGACCTATCAGATGAGGGTGGCCTTGAAGCGGGAGCACCCAGCGCTCCACAAAGGCGGCGATCAGATCAGGCCCGGTCAGGCCCTCCGACTGGATCAGCACCCGAAGCCGGGCAACGATGCCTCCCCCAGCCGGCGTCAGTGACCTGGCCCGATAGGACCACGAGCACGGCCTCCCATGCCACGCCCAATATGCGACCCTATCCAAAAGGAACTCGAAGGTACCACCAAGGATAGACCCGCATATTGAAACGCTTTTGCAAGGTGGATATCATTACATCAACATTACATAAATAGATGGGGATACATACATAAGGCATACAATGCCACACGAATATAACATCATCTTACATAAGATCACCATCACTACGGATGAAACACAAACAGAAACTCAAACGACATCCACCCTGCTAGCCCAGGCTACCGACCTGGAACCTATCCCCTGATCGAAGAAGAAGCAGAAGAAGAACTCCAAAACAAGCAAGCATCTCTCTCGCGTCATGATCATCGCATAACCTGTACCTGCAACTGTTGTTGTAGTAATCTGTGAGCCACGAGGAATCAGCAATCCCATTACCATGGGTATCAAGACTAGCAAAGCTTAATGGGAAAGGAAGGGGTAAAGTGGTGAGGTTGCAGCAGTGACTAAGCATATATGGTGGCTAACATACGCAAATAAGAGCGAGAAGAGAAGCAAAGGAACGGTCATCAACTAGCAATGATCAAGAGGTGATCCTGAACTCCTACTTACGTCAAACATAACCCAGAAACCGTGTTCACTTCCCGGACTCCGCCGAGAAGAGACCATCACGGCTACACACGTGGTTGATGCGTTTTAATTCGGATCTGGTGTCAAGTTGTCTACAACCAGACATTAACAAATTCCCATCTGCCACATAACTGTGGGCACGGCTTTCGAAAGTTTAATACCCTGCAGGGGTGTCCCAACTTAGCCCATGATAAGCTCTCGCGATCAACGAAGGATATTCCTTCTCCCAGGAAGACCCGATCAGTCTCGGAATCCCGGTTTACAAGACATTTCGACAATGGTAAAACAAGACCAGCCAAGCCGCCCGGATGTTCCGACAAATCCCGATAGGAGCTCACATATCTCGTTCTCAGGGCACACCGGATTGTCCAAACTTCCGGTAGGCCAGCCCAGAGTTGCCCCTGGTGGCCACCGGCGGTTGACGGGTTGGACCAACACTCACAACGAGCACTGGCCCGGGGGGGATAAAATAAAGATGACCCTTGAGAGGGCGACTCCAAAGGGAAAAAAGGGCTAGGTGAGGCAAATGGTAAAACCAAGGTTGGGCCTTGATGGAGGAGTTTTATTCAAAGCGAACTGTCAAGGGGGTCCCATAAATCACCCAACCGCGTAAGGAACGCAAAATCCGGGAACATAACACCGGTATGACGGAAACTAGGGCGGCAAGAGTGGAACAAAACACCAGGCATAAGGCCGAGTCTTCCACCCTTTACCAAGTATATAGATGCATTAATAATATAAGAGATATTGTGATATCCCAACAAAATCCTGTCCATCATGGAGCAATCTTCAACTTCACCTACAACTAGCAACGCTATAAGAGGGGCTGAGCAAAGCGGTAACATAGCCAAGCAATAGTTTGCTAGGAAGGGTGACAAAGGTTAGAGGCTGACATGGCAATTTGGGAGGCTTGAAGAACAAGTGATTGGTAGCGCAGCAAAGCGATAGAACGAAGCAATTAGCACAGCAATGATAGTAGTGAGATCCAGGGTAGCGGTCATCTTGCCTGTAATCCCGCAAGGAAGAAGAACGAGTCCATGAAGAAGACGAACGGATGAAGCCACGAAGACGAACCAAGTGTAGACGAACGAATCCTCACGATTGCAACGAAACGGAAACTATCGAGAAGAAGCACACAACATGGTAAACACACCACACATGAACAAGGCATGATGCGCAACAAGCATGATGTATTACAAGGCTACATGAAGCTACTCATGGCAACAGATGATGCATACAAGAGCAACACATCAAAGCAAGTTTAAATGAGGCCGAAAACAACATATAACAATTCCAGTAAGTCCGCATATGCAAATTTCGAAATTGGTCCAGATCTGAATAAATCTTATGTTCAAGTTGTTAAATAGAAAGTTAAGATGCACCAAGATGATCTACACGAGATTCTAGTCAAGTTACATATGAAGTTCATTTAGTTCGGAGCTACGGCCTAGAAGATATGAGCAAAACAAGTTAAACATGGCATTGATGCAAAATGCATACAAACATCAAGCAAACACCTCAAAACAAGGATGAACATGATAATATGAAACTACATGCAAAATCAAGCAAGTTTCATATAGAGCACACTCAAAATGGAGCAACGGTGCAACACATACACTCTATACAAGGCCTAACAACAATCTGTCCAAAACAGCAAGTAGGCATCTTGCAAGCATCCAAACAACAAGCTACAACATCTCAATGTAATAACAAAAGGCATGGGCATGAAGTACAGGTAAAGCATAACAAAACATGAACACTGAGCTATCTCCAGAAACTACTAGAACATGCTCAAAATGACATGGCAAGATTGCAAATAATAACAGTTTCAGCCATAAGCTGAAATAACATCAGGTTGCAATGTTTAGAGCTATCAAACAACATGTTACAGGAACTCAACATGGCAAACAAAGGCATGGCATGAATCTACTAATTTCATATAACAAAAGTCCCTTACTGACCATGAGCCAAAAGGGCACAGAAAATATGATGGCACCCATGTAAACATGGCAAGTTATATGACAGATTCATACATGGCAGAAACAATGATAAGTAGGCATGTAGATGAGCTTGAACCACTCACCACAGAGCAATACATGGCATGTCAAGGCAACCAACAACAAGAAGACATGTTTATGAAGCTAAGCATGGCAAGTAAAAGTTCATAGGGTGCATGGATCACTAGCAAAACACATGGCAAAACTGAACTTCACGTTAACAGGCTGACATCAACATTATTTAGTAACTTTAGAGCATGATAACAACAAGCTACATCAGGATATAAATGCAACCAGGGGCATGAATGGATAGAGAAAGACATGTATAACAAAACACCCTTAGTGAACATCTCCATATTATGCATAGAATGACTTGTAGCAGCAGGTTTACATGGCATCACAAAATAACAGATTCAGCCTAGCAAAACAGCAACAACAAGTACCCTACTTAACAAGCTTGATGCACTCACTACACAAATCACAAAAATACATGGATGACATACCTGGAAAAATGGCATAACATAGATCAAAACACATGTAGACATCAACCTCATAGGATGCACACATCAAACATGGCCAAAATGACAAATGAGCATGTTATAACAGTTTCAGCAGATTAACAGCAACATCCACTCTTGCAACGATGATTCGGGCATCAAGATGAACTCAAATGAACATGATGCAATGGAATGAAATGAAGTACTCGTCGAGGCGAACAATTTGACATATTACACGCACAAAACGGAGCTGCAGATGCAGATATATGATGCGATGAACATGGCATGATAATGCAAATATTTCAGGACAGAGAAAAACGAGGGGGAAAGAATGTCAACCGTCTCAGATCTGGATCGGGCACGGATTTCAAGGGCGCCGGAGTTTCGCCGGAGAAGACGCCGGAGAGGGGGTCGAGGTGGCCGGGCGGAGCGAGATCCGGCCGGATCCCACCGGATCCGGGCCGGAGGGGACCGGCGCGGGGCGGAGGAAACCGGGGCGACGGGCGGCGGCGGAGGGCGAGGTCGGCGCGGGCGGCCAGGGG
>NC_041381.1:116715043-116746040 GCF_002162155.2 Triticum dicoccoides
GGCGCGGGCGGCGGCGTGCGCTCGGGCCCCGATGGGCTCGGGCGGGTCCCGCTCGGGCCTGGGCGGGCCGGCGGCGATGTACGGAGGAGAGAGAGAGCGCGGGACAGGTGGCGCACTGTGGTTGGACGAGGGGGCGGCGGCAGACGTGTCCGGCGCTGGGCGGACGTGTCCGGTGCGCGGAGGAAGAAGGGGCTAGGGTTTCATCCGTGAATTTGGACGGGGAGGGCATATTTATACTTTCTGGGAGTTAGGAGAGTCTAAATGAGGACCGGTTTTCGCCCGCACGATCGTGATCGAACGACCGAGAGCATGGAGGGGAGTTAGATGGGTTTTGGGCCACTTTGGAAGGGGTGTTGGGCTGCAACAAAAGAGGGCTTTGCGGTTACCCGGTTAACCCTTGGAGTACCAAATGACCTCCAAATGGCACAAAACTTGACAAGTGGTCTACCAGTGTTATACCAAGGTCGCTTGGCAAACCTCGGTCCATCCGAGAACGTTTAACACCCGCTCACAATGAGAGACAAAAGGGGGACGCCAGAGGGCATAGGAGTGCCGGATTGCAAAACGGACAACGGGGAAATGCTCGGATGCATGAGATGAACACGTATGCAAAATGAGATGCACATGATGACAAGGCAAAATGCAACACGCAAGCAAATGACATGGCAATGACGGCGAATAACTGGCAGACACCTGGCGCAACGAGTCCGGGGCGTTACATCCCAGCAGACGGGCCGGCTATCTAAGCCGGCAGGTTGACATAGTCGCCTTGCGGGGCGACGTTCTTCACGTAAAAATAGGACTTCTGCCAAAGCTTCACCGACTGGATCAGCGCAATGGCCGGGAACGGGTTGTCGGTCATCGTCCGCCGCACGGCGATGAAGGCGCCACACGGAGCCGGCACGCCCGCGGAGACGGTGCCGAGTTTGGACTGGAGAAACTCCCCCCACGGCTCGAGAGTGGGGAGAACACCAAGGAAGCCTTCGCACAGAGTGACGAAGGCCGACAGCAGCACCACCGTGTTTGGAGTGAGGTGGTGCGGCTGCAGATGATAGAACTTGAGGAACGAGCGGAAGAAGCCGCTCGCGGGAAGGCCGACGCCGCGCAGGCAGTGCGAGCGGAAGATCACCCGCTCGCCCTCCTTCGACGCCGGCTAAATCTCCCCCTCTGGCGCAAGCCGGACCTGAACGAGCTCCTTGCCCGGCAGCCTCCGCGTCTTGCGAAGGAAATCGATGTGGTCTATATGAACGTTGGAGCCGTCCTAGTTGCTCGACGTAGGATCCATGGGGATGGGAGGGCTCCAGACGACGCGCGGTGGCGGAGGACTCCCAGGTCGGCGGCGGCGAGGCAGCGACGCACTGAGTAAAATGGCTGGGCGGTGGCGCGGCGAAGCGTTGCCGCTGTAGCGGCGAAGAAGAAGGAGAAGGAGAGAGAGATGGGACTGGGGCGAGCGCGCGTGCATCAGCCACTCTCCCCTCCCCCTACTTATAGCCTCGCGCAGCGAAGCCGAGGAGGCGAGGCGTGGGGGACGTGGGATTAACTGCGCCCACTCCCCCATGTCCCATGATTACCGCACCATAACAGCGTGCGAAAACCGCCGCTGGAAGACGAGCGGCCAGATCGGGCCACAAAGGATCCTCGCTTGGGCCAAGGTGTGGTAGTGGTGGGCCCCGGTCTGCAGTGGCGTCCCGTCAGGCGCGTGGGCTGGCAGGCCCCTCTGGTCAGACGGTGCCACATGGCACATGGGCGGCGGGCGGTCAGCCCGCAGCTTGGCTCGCACGCCAACTCATTCCCGCCTTCGGATTTCGAAGGAAACTTCACCGAGAAGGCAAGCATAGAGTGATGCCGGCTCCTAGCTGTTGGCTCTTCAGGATAGGAAGCCGTTTGAGCTTCTGGTTCCCTTCGCAGCCACGAAGCACAACCAGCTTCGCGGACTACTGTCAGAGTAAATGACCACCGGTAGCCTAACCGGCTCCCCCTGGCTCTTGAAAAAATAATAAGGCTGATCGAACCGTCAAGCCTCCAAGACACAGGGCCGCCTTCCCCCGGCCGGCTACCCCTTTTGCCGGTTACCGGGGCAGCCTGGCCGAGAAGCCCTCCCGAAGAAAACCGGTCGCCGCATGGCCGACTCCATAAAGCCGGCCACCACATGGCCGACTCCATAAAGCCGGCCATCACATGGCTGACTCCAGGAAGCCGGCCCCCAATAGACGGCCCAGATCAAGCGCTCGGAGTTTGTTCTAGCATAATGACGACGAGACAAGGCATGGCAACAGTGAGATGCGCCGCCCCCGAATCCCGGGGCTCGCATGGCTACAGTACGCCGTACGGGGTGGCCATGACCCGTCCGGCGTGGCACTGTTGCCATGCTGACCATGACATCACCCACGATAAACTGACGGTACGGCCCGCAGGCGGCGGGCCCCTTCGGCCAGAGGGACATCCAAAGGCGGCCGCGCGCCCCCTAGTCGGCCAGGGGTGTGGAGCCGGCTCTCCCCAGTCGGCTTGATCCCTCCCTCGAAGAATGAGCCTCATTAAGGGGACAAGACAAGGTAAGGCTACAGTGAGCGCCCGCAAGGCGGCGGCACTGTAGCCACGCTTACCTCGACCAAGCCCTCGTCATCAAAGGTGAGGCGACAGTAACCAGCCCCCGACAAGACCCCCGAGCGGTGGGGCCTACCTATCTACCAAGAAGCCGGCAGCCGGCAGGACCCACCAGTCGGCGGGCCCCAGCTGCCGGCGGAGAAGCCGGCCAGCGTAGACACTGACGGCTGGGCCTAGGCCCAGCCGGACTACCATTGTACCCTCGGGGGGTAGGCCTATATAAACCCCCCGGGGCACCCATGCAAAGGGTTGGACCTTGATAGACTTAGACACAACCTTGAGAGTAGAAGAGAGCTAGCCTTGCCTCTTCTTCCTCCTCTCACCAAAACAGCTCAAGGAGCCTCTTGTAGCTACTTGTTGATCTAGTGATCACGCGGAGACCCCGCAGAGCAGGACTAGGGGTGTTATCTCCACGGAGAGCCCCGAACCTGGGTAAGATTCGCCGTCGTGCATGTCTTCGCCTTATCCCGTTTCCAGGCACCGGCAATGTCCTATTGGCTCCCACAATGATAAGCCACCCGTTGGCATATGTCGCACCAACCACCCGACAAAGCGGTTGCACATGGGTCATTGAAAACAACCGTTTGCATTGAAGAGATGCACAGATCCTACTCTTGCTTTGCATAAGGGTGTTCTATCTAAAACGTTTGCGATCAAGAGCTGCATAAATCCTGCTTGGCACATTTTTCTTTGGCTTCCTAGGGAAGTTGTCGGTTTGCATATGGGTGTTCTAACTAAAAAGTGTGCGATCGAGATACAATATTAAACCCAAGAAAAAAACTATTTCCGGCGGCGGCGGACGCGGCGTGCCGCATAGTCCTTGTTGTTGTCGTCCTCCGAGATGCCATTGTTGAAGTCTTCAAGGTAGCTGAGAATATTATTCACATGTAAATCAAACATCATGTCATCGCCCGATCGACGGGCGGGGCGCGGGAGGATGGAAGCTGGCGGTGCTAAGAAGTACCGGTCGACGGCGGTGTCCCATGCCGCTGAGGGTGGCGCATGCACGGGCACGAGCGCGGCGGTGCAGCCAAATGCATGGGGACCGGCGCAGCAGTGGGTGGAGGGGTGATACGTCTCCAATGTATCTATAATTTTTGATTGTTCCATGCTATTATATTACCTGTTTTGGATGTTTATGGGCTTTACTTTACGATTTTATATCATTTTTGGGACTAACCTACTAACCGGAGGCCCAGCCCAAATTGTTGTTTTTTTGCCTATTTCAGTGTTTCGAAGAAAAGGAATATCAAACGGAGTCCAAACGGAATGAAACCTTCGGGAGAGATCTTTTTGGAACAAACACAATCCAGGAGACTTGGAGTGGATGTCAAGAAGCAGACGAGACGGCCACGAGGGTCCAGGGCGCGCCCTAGGGGGGTGGGCATGCCTCCCACCCTCGTGGGCCCCTCGTGGCTCCCCTGTCTGACTTCCTTCGCCTAATATAACCTTACGTACCCCGAAAACATCCAAGAGCACCATGAAACCCTATTTCCACCGCCGCAACCTTTTGTACCCGCGAGATTCCATCTTGGAGCCTTTTCCGGCGCTCCACTGGAGGGGGAATCGATCACGGAGGGCTTCTAAATCAACACCATAGCCTCTCCGATGAGTTGTGAGTAGTTCACCAGAGACGTTCGGGTCCATAGTTATTAGCTAGATGGCTTCTTCTCTCTCTTTGAATCTCAATACAAAGTTCTCCTCGATCTTCTTGGAGATCTGATTGATGTAACTCTTTTTGCGGTGTGTTTGTCGAGATCCGATGAATTTTGGGTTTATGATCAAGTTTATCTATGAACAATATTTGAATCTCCTCTGAATTCGTTTATGTATGATTGGTTATCTTTGCAAGTCTGTTCGAACTATCAGTTTGGTTTGGCCTACTAGATTGATCTTTCTTGCAATGGGAGAAGTGCTTAGCTTTGGGTTCAATCTTGTCGTCTCCTTTCCTAGTGATAGCAGGGGCAGCAAGGCACGTATTGTATTGTTGCCATCGAGGATAAAAAGATGGGGTTTATATCATCTTCTTTGAGTTTATCCCTCTACATCATGTCATCTTGCCTAATGTGTTACTCTGTTCTTAAGAACTTACTACTCTAGATGCATGCTGGATAGCGGTCGATGTGTGGAGTAATAGTAGTAGATGCAGGCAGGAGTCGGTCTACTTATCGTGGACGTGATGCCTATATACATGATCATGCCTAGATATTCTCATAACTATGCACTTTTCTATCAATTGCTCGATAGTAATTTATTCACCCACCGCAATAATTATGCTATCTTGAGAGAAGCCACTAGTGAAACCTATGGCCCCCGGGTCTACTTTCTATCATATAAGTTTCCGATCTATCCTATTTTGCAATGTTTACTTTCCAATATATATCATAAAAATTACCAAAAATATTTATCTTATCTTATTATCTCTATTAGATCTCACTTTCGCAAGTGGCCGTGAAGGGATTGACAACCCTATCACGTTGGTTGCGAGGTTCTTGTTTGTTTGTGTAGGTACGAGAGACTTGTGTGAAGCCTCCTACTAGATTGATACCTTGGTTCTCAAAAACAGAGGGAAAATACTTACGCTACTTTGCTGCATCACCCTTTCCTCTTCAAGGGAAAACCAACGCAGTGCTCAAGAGGTACCAAGAAGGATTTCTTGTTCCGTTGCCGGGGAGGTCTTCGCACAAGTCAAGACATACCAAGTACCCATCACAAACTCATCTCCCTCGCATTACATTATTTGCCATTTACCTCTCGTTTTCCTCTCCCCCACTTCACCCTTGCCGTTTTATTCGCCCTCTCTTTTCCGTTCGCCTCTTTTTTGCTTGTCTCTTGTGTGCTCGTGTGTTGGATTGCTTGTCATGATGGCTCAAGATAATACTAAATTGCGTGACTTTTCCAATACCAATAATAATGATTTCCTTAGCACTCTGATTGCTCCTCTTACCGATGCTGAATCTTGTCAAATCAATGCTGCTTTGTTGAATCTTTGTGCAGGGGATGCTTGATACATCTCCAACGTATCTATAATTTTTGATTGTTCCATGCTATTATATTACCTGTTTTGGATGTTTATGGGCTTTACTTTACACTTTTATATCATTTTTGGGACTAACCTACTAACCTGAGGCCCAACCCAAATTGTTGTTTTTTTTGCCTATTTCAGTGTTTCGAAGAAAAGGAATATCAAACGGAGTCCAAACGAAATGAAACCTTCGAGAGAGATCTTTTTGGAACAAACGCAATCCAGGAGACTTCGAGTGGACATAAAGAAGCAGACGAGGCGGCCACGAGGGTCCAGGGCACGCCCGAGGGGGGTGGGCACGCCCTCCACCCCTGTAGGCCCCTTGTGGATCCCCTGACCGACTTCCTTCGCCTATATATACTTACGTACCCTGAAAACATCCAAGAGCACCACGAAACCCTATTTCCCCCGCCGCAACCTTCTGTACCCGCAAGATCCCATCTTGGAGCCTTTTCCGGTGCTCCGCCGGAGGAGGAATCGATCATCGATGGTGATACGTCTCCGTTATCTCTATAATTTTTGATTGTTCCATGCCAATATTATTCAACTTTCATATACTTTTGGCAACTTTTTATACTATTTTTTGGGACTCATATTAATCCACTGCCTAGTGCCAGTTCCTATTTGTTGCATGTTTTATGTTTCGCAGAAACCCAATATCAAACGGAGTCCAAACGGGATAAAAATGAACGGAGAATTATTTTGGAATATTTGTGATTTTTGGGAGGAAGAATCAACGCGAGACGGTGCCTGAGGTGGCCACGAGGGTGGCCCACGCCACCACTTTAAGTGGGCGCGCCCCTGACCCCTGTGGGTACACCGTAAGGCGGTTGACATTCCTCTTTTGCCGCATGAAAGATAATTTTATGAGAAAAATCTGGGCGAAAGATTCAGCCCAATCGGAGTTACATATCTCCGGATATAAAAGAAACGGTGAAAGGGCAGAATCATAAAACGCAGAAACAGAGACAAACAGAGAGAAATAGAGAGAGACAGAGAGATAGATCCAATATCGGAGGTGCTCTCGACCCTCCCACGCCATGGAGACCATGGACCAGAGGGGAAACCCTTCTCCCATCTAGGGAGAAGGTCAAGGAAGAAGAAGAAGAAGGGGGGCTCTCTCCCCCTTGCTTCCGGTGGCGCCGGAGTGCTGCTGGGGGCCATCATCATCACCGCGATCTACACCAACAACTCTGCCATCTTCACCAACATCTCCATCACCTTCCCCCATCTATATTCAGCGGTCCACTCTCCCGCAACCCGTTGTACCCTCTACTTGAACATGGTGCTTTATGCTTCATATTATTATCTAATGATGTGTTGCCATCCTATGATGTTTGAGTAGATTTTCGTTGTCCTACCGGTGATTGATGAATTGCTATGATTGTTTAATTTGCTTGTGGTTATGTTATTGTCCTATTGTGCCCTTCGTGTCGCGCAAGCGTGAGGGATTCCCGCTGTAGGTTGTTGAAATACGTTCAGGATTCACTTATAGTGGGTTGCTTGAGTGACACAAGCATAAACCCGAGTAAGGGGGTTGTGGCGTATGGGATAAAGGGGACTTGATGCTTTAATGCTATGGTTTAGTTTTACCTTAATGATCTTTAGTAGTTGCGGATGCTTGCTAGAGTTCCAATCAAAAGTGCATATGATCCAAAAGAGAAAGTATGTTAGCTTATGCCTCTCCCACATAAAACTTGCTATTGGTCTAGTAAAGTAGTCAATTGCTTAGGGACAATTTCACAACTCCTACCACCACTTTTCCACACTCTCTATATTTACTTTATTTCTTCTTTATCTAAACAGCCCCTACTTTTTATTTACGCGCTCTTTATTATCTTGCAAACCTATCCAACAACACCTACAAAGTACTTCTAGTTTCATACTTGTTCTAGGTAAACTGAACGTTAAGCGTGCGTAGAGTTGTATCGGTGGTCGATAGAACTTGAGGGAATGTTTGTTCTACCTTTAGCTCCTCGTTGGGTTCAACACTCTTACTTATCGAAAGAGGCTACAATTGATCCCCTATACTTGTGGGTTATCAAGACCTTTTTCTGGCGCCATTGCCGGGGAGTCATAGCGTGGGGTGAATATTCTCGTGTGTGCTTGTTTGTTTTATCACTAAGTAATTTTTATTTGCTGTCCTAAGTTGTTCTCTATCTTTACTTATGGATATGGAACACGAAATACCAAAAAAAATTAGGTGTACTTGCTGCTCATGGAGATGGGGAACCTCCTAAAACCCTAGATGCTTGTTATGTGAAAGAAATTATGTACTACTTTGATAATCCTGAGAAAACCCAGTTCAATTTTGTTATGGGAGACACGTTGGATCAACGTGAATACTTTAGGGATTATCGCTTGACTAAAAGAGGGAAACTATTATGGGATCAAATTTATATGTTATATTGGTATGCTAGGCAACTATGCTTGAGATATGATTATACTTGTTGCTCTAGGATGAAGGCTCCACACCTTCCCTTTTCATGCAAATTCAATGATGATAAAACCTTGGCTTCTTATGCTAATGGTATCTAAGATTACTATGATGTGGAACAAATAGAAGAATTCATTGCTTTTATGGGTGCTTATGAGATTGAATCTATGTTTAAAGAGTTTGAAGATTTTGATGATTCAGTTTACAGACCTGAAAATTTTGCTATACTTATATATTGCTATGAAAATTATGAATACAATTCCAATATTCATGCATTTATTGAGAAAGTCTCCTCTATCCAAGAAGAGACTAATATTTTGCAGGAAGCTATGGAATAAGAAATTGATGAAACTGTGAGCTCATTGGATGAAAAAGATGATGAGGAGAGCGAAGAACAAAAGGAGGAAGAGCGGATTAGCTACCCGTGCCCACCTTCTAATGAGAGTAACTCTTTAACTCATACATTTTTTAATTCCCCTTCGTGCTTACCGAAGGATGATTGCTATGATCCCGTTGATTTTCTTGAAATATCCCTTTTTGATGATGCTTGCTATGCTTGTGGCCAAGATGCCAATATGAATTATGCTTATGGAGATGAACTTGCTATAGTTCCTTATGTTAAACATGAAATTGTTGTTATTGCACCCAATCATGATAGTCATATTATCTTTTTGAATTCTCCAAACTACACTATATTGGAGAAGTTTGTGCTTATTAAGGATTATGTTGATGGGTTGCGTTTTACTACCACACACGATGATTTTGATAGATATAATATGCATGTGCTTGCTGCTCCTACTTGCAATTATTATGAGAGAGGATCTATATCTCCACCTCTTTATGTTTCCAATACGATAGAATTGCAAGAAACTGCTTATACTATGCATTGGCCTTTACTTGGTGTGCATGAATTGTTATTTTATGACATGCCAATGCATAGGAAGAGAGTTAGACTTCGTCATTGCTTGATATATGTTACTTTGTGCTCACTACTAAATCACAAATCATTGTTAATTAAAATTGGCTTTGATATGCCTTGGGATCCGGGTGGATTCATTACTTGAGCACTATATGCCTAGCTTAATGGCTTTAAAGAAAGCGCTGCCAGGGAGACAAACCTGAAGTTTTAGAGAGTCATTTATTTCTGTTGAGTGCGTTTATATAGTCTAAAACAAAAAAATAAAGAGGGGAACCCAAAACATTTCAAAAGGAAAGTGAAATTGAGAGAGACAAGCATTGTTGAAGTGGGAGAGCTCCTTGAACTTTGTTCATGCTCACTGAAACTTTGTGAATCTTAATTACATAAACTTTTCATCAAAAATAATTATCCCCTTGTACAATTCCATTGTATTATAAAAATAATGTGCCAAGGTTTACCTTTAGGATGTTTACAATGCTTGTTGGTTCGTGCGGTGCAGGACAGAAACTTTGGATGTAGTGTGCGATTTTACATTTTTAACTGGAACGTCAAATGGGTCTGATTCTTATTGCACTGTCTTTATGTAAAAAAAATTTGTTTTTCCTAATTTTGGTTGAATTTTTGGGGTAACCTAAGTATGGTGAATGTTCAGATTCCTACATACTGTTCTGTTTTTGACAGATTCTGTTTTTGATGCATGTTTGCTTGTTTTGATGAAACTATCAATTTCTATCAGTGGATTAAGCCATGGAAAAGCTATATTACAGTAGACACAATGAAAAAACAAATATGAATTGGTTTTCAACAGTACTTAGAGTAGTGATTTGCTTTATTATTCTAACGGATCTTACCGAGTTTTCTGTTAAAGTTTTGTGTGGATGAAGTGTCTGATCAAGGAGGTCTCGATATGAGGAAAAGGAAGAGAGGCAAGAGGTCAAGCTTGGGGATGCACAAGGCACCCCAAGTAAATAATCAAGAAGACTCAAGCATCTAAGCTTGGGGATGCCCCGGAAGGCATCCCCTCTTTCTTCAACAAGTATCGGTATGTTTTTGGATTTGTCTCATTCATGCGATATTTCCAAATCTTGGAGCGTCTTTTGCATTTAGTTTTCACTTTTCTTTTATGCACCATGCTGGTATGAGATAGTCCTTGGTTGATTTATAGAATGCTCATTGCACCTCACTTAGATCTTTTGAGTATGGCTTTATAGAATGCTTCATGTGCTTCACTTATATCATTTGAAGTTTGGATTGACTGTTTCTCTTCACATAGAAAACCACCATTTGTAGAATGCTCTTTTGCTTCAGTTATATTTGTTAGAGCGTGGGCATATATTTTGTAGAAAGAATTAAACTCTCTTGCTTCACTTATATATGTTTAGAGAGATGACAGGAATTGGTCATTCACATGGTTAGTCATAAAATCCTACATAAACTTGTGGATCAGCGAATATGATATGTTTGATTCCTTGCAATAGTTTTGCGATATAGTGATGATAATATGTGGGATGTACTAGTAGATGGTTGTGTTTAGTAATGATGTTGGTGTTAAGGTTTGTGATTCCCGAAGCATGCACATATGGTCTATAAACTATGTAACCCAATTGGCGCGCATTGTATTTTGATTGTTTATCTTTGCGTGAAGGTCGCGGGGGCGCGATGGTTAACTCCTACCAACCCCCCCCCCCCTAGGAGCATGCGCGTACTACTTTGTTTCGATGACGAATAGATTTTTGCAATAAGTATGTGAGTTCTTTATGACTAATGTTGAGTCCATGGATTATACGCACTCTCACCCTTCCATCATTGCTAGCCTCTTCAGTACCGTGCATTGCCCTTTCTCACCTTGAGAGTTGGTGCAAACTTCTCTGGTGCATCCAAACCCCGTGATACGATACGCTCTATCACACATAAGCCTCCTTATATCTTTCTCAAAACAGCCACCATACCTACCTATCATGGCATTTCCATAGCCATTCCGAGATATATTGCCATGCAACTTCCATCATCATCATATACATGACTTGAGCATTCATTGTCATATTGCCTTGCATGATCGTAAGATATCTAGCATGATGTTTTCATGGCTTGTCCGTTTTTTGATGTCATTGCTACGCTAGATCCTTGCACATCCTGGTACACCACCGGAGGCAATCATATAGAGTCATATCTTTGTTCTAGTATCAAGTTGTAATATTGAGTTGTGAGTAAATAAAAGTGTGATGATCATCATTATAGAGCATTGCCTCATGAAAAAAATTAAAGGCCAAAGAAGCCTAAATAAAAAAAGGGGGCCAAAGAAGCCCATCCAAAAAAGGGGCAATGTTACTATCCTTTTACCACACTTGTGCTTCAAAGTAGCACCATGTTCTTCATATAGAGAGTCTCCTATGTTATCACTTTCATATACTAGTGGGAATTTTAATTATAGAACTTGGCTTGTATATTCCAACGACGGGCTTCCTCAAATGCCCTAGGTCTTCATGAGCAAGCAAGTTGGATGCACACCCACTTAGTTTTCAGTTTGAGCTTTCATACACTTATAGGTCTAGTGCATCCATTGCATGGCAATCCCTATTCCTCGCATTGACATCAATTGATGGGCATCTCCATAGCCCGTTGATTAGCCGCGTCGATGTGAGACTTTCTCCCTTTTTCTCTTCTCCACATAACCTCCACCATCATATTCTATTCCACCCATAGTGCTATATCCATGGCTCACGCTCATGTATTGCGTGAGAGTTGAAAAAGTTTGAGAATACTAATGTATGAAACAATTGCTAGGCTGACACCAGGATGGGCATGAGGGGTACCTTGTGTTAAGAAAAGGGAGCATACAAGACTATATGATTTTGTATGGATAACGTTTTGAAGCATTGATATTTTGGAAGACATGATTGTTTGTTAGGATGCACTAAGTATTATTGTTTTTATCTTAAATGATAGACTATTGCTTTGAATCACTCGTGTCTTAATATTCATGCCATTATTAGACATATGATCAAGATTATAATAGGTAGCATTCTGAGACGCCCCCGATTCAATCATACACTAATCATACACGCAAATGTGTACGATCAAGATCAGGGACTCACGGGAAGATATCACAACACAACTCTAGACACAAACAAAATAATACAAGCTTTATATTACAAGCCAGGGGCCTCGAGGGCTCGAATACATAGCTGGAAACACAAGAGTAAGCGGAAGCAACAATATCTGAGTACAGACATAAGTTAAATAAGGGTGCCTTAAGAAGGCTAGCACAAAAGCAACACGATCGAAGAGGCAAGGCCTCCTGCATGGGACCTCCTAACTACTCCTGGTCGTCGACGGCCTCCACGTAGTAGCATCCATCAGCGGTGGCATCTGGCTCCAAGGATCCACCATCTGGTTGCATCAATCGGAAAGAAGAAAGAAGGGGGGAAAGGGGTAGCAAAGCAACCGTGAGTACTCATCCAAAGTACTCGCAAGCATCAGATCTATACTAAGTATGCATTTGTATCAAATGGAAGGGTTGTACTTGTGGACTGCACTGCAGAATGTCAGAATAGAGGGGGAAAGCCTAGCCTATCGAAGACTAGCATCTTCACGCAGCTCCGAGCATCTTGCAGCATGTAGAAGAGTAAAGAATAGCAGTTTAATATTTAACAAACATGTTGTAACATTAATGCCCAGAGATCCTTCCTCGACTCCCTGCGAGAAAGCAATCCCAGAGCCAGATATCTCAAGTATCCATTTGTAGTTGTATAAAATCAGGATATAAGTCTGAACGTCCATTACCGTGGACACGGTATTCGAATATACAACTTCCCTGCAGGGGTGTGTTGGAAATATGCCCTAGAGGCAATAATAAATTAGTTATTATTATATTTCCTTGTTCATGATAATCGTTTATTATCCATGCTATAATTGTATTGATAGGAAACTCAGATACATGTGTGGGTACATAGACAACACCATGTCCCTAGTAAGCCTCTAGTTGACTAGCTCGTTGATCGATAGATGGTTACGGTTTCCTAAACATGGACATTGGATGTCGTTGATAACGGGATCACATCATTAGGAGAATGAAGTGATGGACAAGACCCAATCCTAAGCCTAGCTCAAAGATAGTAGTTCGTATGCTAAAGCTTTTCTAAATGTCAAGTATCATTTCCTTAGACCATGAGATCGTGCAACTCCCTGATACCGTAGGAATGCTTTGGGTGTACCAAACGTCACAACATAACTGGGTGGCTATAAAGGTGCACTACGGGTATCTCCGAAAGTGTCTGTTGGGTTGGCACGAATCGAGACTGGGATTTGTCACTCCGTGTGACGGAGAGGTATCTCTGGGCCCACTCGGTAGGACATCATCATAATGTGCACAATGTGACCAAGGGGTTGATCACAGGATGATGTGTTACGGAACTAGTAAAGAGACTTGCCGGTAACGAGATTGAACAAGGTATCGGCATACCGACGATCGAATCTCGGGCAAGTATAATACCATTGGACAAAGGGAATTGCATACGGGATTGATTGAGTCCTTGACATCGTGGTTCATCCGATGAGATCATCGTGGAACATGCAGGAGCCAACATGGGTATCCAGATCCCGCTGTTGGTTATTGGCCGGAGAGATGTCTCGGTCATGTCTACGTGTCTCCCGAACCCATAGGGTCTACACACTTAAGGTTCGATGACGCTAGGGTTATAAAGGAAGTTTGTATGTGGTTACCGAATGTTGTTTGGAGTCCCGGATGATATCCCGGACATCACGAGGAGTTCCGGAATGGTTCGGAGGTAAAGATTTATATATGGGAAGTCCTGTTTTGGTCACAGGAAAAGTTTCGGGTTTTATCGGTAACGTACCGGGACCACCGGGAGGGTCCCGGGGGTCCACCAAGTGGGGCTACCATCCCCGGAGGGCTGCATGGGCCAAGTGTGGGAGGGGACCAGCCCCAGGTGGGCTGGTGCACCCCTCCACAAGGGCCCAAGGTGCCTAGGGTTTGGGGAAGGGGGCGCACCCACCTAACTTGCGGGGCAAGTTTCCCCTCTTCCCCCCCTTGGCCGCACCCTAGATGGGTTTTGGGCTGGCCGCCGCCCCTAGGGGTGGAACCCTAGGTGGGGGCGCAGCACCCCCTCTCCCCCTATATATAGTGGAGGCATTGGAGCAGCCCAACACATAAGTTTCTTCTCTTGTTGGCGCAGCCCTACCTCTCTTTCTCCTCATATCTCGCGGTGCTTGGCGAAGCCCTGCTGTATCATCATGCTCCTGCATCACCACCACGCCATTGTGCTGCTGCTGGATGGAGTCTTCCTCAACCTCTCCCTCTCTCCTTGCTGGATCAAGGCATGGGAGACGTCACCGGGCTGTACGTGTGTTGAACGCGGAGGTGCCGTCCGTTCGGCACTAGGATCTCCGGTGATTTGGATCATGACGAGTACGACTCCTTCAACCTCGTTCTCTTGAATGCTTCCGCTTAGAGATCTACAAGGGTATGTAGATGCACTCTCCTTCCCCTCGTTGCTGGTTTCTCCATAGATAGATCTTGGTGACACGTAGGAATTTTTTTTGAATTTCTGCTACGTTCCCCAACAGTGGTATTAGAGCTAGGTTTATTGCGTAGATTCTTTGCACGAGTAGAACACAAAGTAGTTGTGGGCGTTGATTTTGTTCAATATGCTTACCGTTACTAGTCCAATCTTGTTTCGACGGTATTGTGGGATGAAGCGGCCCGGACCGACCTTACACATACACTTACGTGAGACAGGTTCCACCGACTGACATGCACTTGGTGCATAAGGTGGCTAGCGGGTGCCAGTCTCTCCCACTTTATTCGGAACGGATTCGATGAAAAGGGTCCTTATGAAGGGTAAATAGCAATTGGCATATCACGTTGTGGTTTTTGCGTAGGTAAGAAACATTCTTGCTAGAAACCCATAGCAGCCACGTAAAACATGCAGACAACAATTAGAGGACGTCTAACTTGTTTTTGCAGGGTATGCTATGTGATGTGATATGGCCAAGAAGAATGTGATGAATGATATGTGATGTATGAGATTGATCATGTTCTTGTAATAGGAATCACGACTTGCATGTCGATGAGTATGACAACTGGCAGGAGCCATAGGAGTTGTCTTTATTTATTGTATGACCTGCGTGTCATTGAACAACACCATGTAATTACTTTACTTTATTGCTAACCGGTAGCCATAGTAGTAGAAGTAATGAGTTGGCGAGACAACTTCGTGGAGACACGATGATGGAGATCATGATGATGGAGATCATGGTGTCATGCCGGTGACGATGATGATCATGGAGCCCCGAAGATGGAGATCAAAAGGAGCAAAATGATATTGGCCATATCATCTCACTATTTGATTGCATGTGACGTTTATCATGTTTATGCATCTTATTTGCTTAGAACGACGGTAGTAAATAAGATGATCCCTCATTAAAATTTCAAGAAAGTGTTCCTCCTAACTGTGCACCGTTGCGAAAGTTCGTCGTTTCGAAGTGCCACGTGATGATCGGGTGTGATAGATTCTTACATTCACATACAACGGGTGTAAGCTAGATTTACACATGCGAAACACTTAGGTTGACTTGACGAGCCTAGCATGTACAGACATGGCCTCGGAACACAAGAGACCGAAAGGTCGAGCATGAGTCGTATAGTAGATACGATCAACATGAAGATGTTCACCGATGATGACTAGTCCGTCTCATGTGATGATCGGACACGGCCTAGTTGACTCGGATCATGTAATCACTTAGATGACTAGAGGGATGCCTATCTGAGTGGGAGTTCATAAGATGAACTTAATTATCCTGAACATAGTCAAAAGATCTTTGCAAATTATGTCGTAAGCTCGCGCTTTAGTTCCACTGTTTAGATATGTTCCTAGAGAAAATATAGTTGAAAGTTGATAGTAGCGATTATGCGGACAGTAGAAAGCTTATGTCCTTAATGCACCGCTCAATGTGCTGAACCTCGAACGTCGTCTGTGGATGTTGCGAACATTTGACATACACGTTTTGATAACTACGGGATGAAATTGGGATTTCAAGCTCGTGCCCACGTCAAGAGGTATAAGACCTCTGACGATTTTCTTAGCCTACAAACTAAGGGAGAAAAGCTCAATCATTGAGCTTGTGCTCAGATTGTTTGAGTGCAACAATCACTTGAATCTAGTGGGAGTTGATCTTCCAGAGATAGTGATGTTTCTCCAAAGTCATTGCCACCAAGCTGCTAGAGCTTCGTGATGAACTATAACAAATCAGGGATAGATATGATGATCCTTGAGATATTCGCGATGTTTGACAGCGCGTAAGTAGAAATCAAGAAGGAGCATCAATTGTTGATGGTTAGTGAAACCACTAGTTTCAAGAAGGGCAAGGGAAAGAAGGGATACTTCATGAAACGGCAAATCAGCTGCTGCTCTAGTGAAGAAACCCAAGGTTGAACCCAAACCCGAGACTCGGTGCTTCTGTAATAAAGGGAACAGCCACTGGAGCAGAATTACCTTAGATACTTGGTAGATGAGAAGGCTGGCAAGGTCGATAGAAGTATATTGGATATACATTATGTTAATGTGTACTTTACTAGTACTCCTAGTAGCACGAGGGTATTAGATACCGGTTCGGTTGCTAAGTGTTAGTAACTCGAAATAAAAGCTACGGAATAAACGGAGACTAGCTAAAGGTGAGCTGACGATATGTGTTGGAAGTGTTTCCAAGGTTGATGTGATCAAACATCGCACGCTCCCTCTACCATCAAGATTAATATTAAACCTGGATAATTGTCTTTTGGTGTTTGCGTTGATCATAGACATGATTGGATTATGTCTATCGCAATACGGTTATTCATTTAAGGAGAATAATGGTTACTCTATTTATTTGAATAATACCTCTAATGGTCTTGCACCTAAAGGAATGGTTTATTGAATCTCGACCGTAGTGATACACATTTTCATGCCAAAAGATATAAGATAGTAATGATAGTACCACTTACTTGTGGCACTGCCATGTAAGTCATATTGGTATAAAACGCATGAAGAAGCTCCATGTTGATGGATCTTTGGACTCACTCGTTTTTGAAAACTTTGAGACATGCGAACCATGTCTATTGGTGTATACGCATGAAGAAACTCCATGCAGATGGATCGTTTGGACTCACTTGAGATATGCAAATCTTACCACATGGGCAAGATGACTGAAAAGCCTCATTTTCAGTAAGATGGAACAAGATAGCAACTTGTTGGAAGTAACACATTTTGATGTGTGCAGTCCAATGAGTGCTGAGGCACGTAGTGGATATCGTTACGTTCTTACTTCACGGATGATTTGAGTAGATACTGAGTATATTTACTTGATGAAACGCAAGTCTGAATTATTGAATGGTTCAAGTAATTTCAGAGTGAAGTTGAAGATCGTCATGACAAGAGGATAAAATGTCTATGATATGATCATAGAGATGAGTATCTGAGTTATGAGCTTTGGCACGCAATTAAGACATTGTGGAAATTGTTTCACAATTAATACCGCCAGGAACACCATGGTGTGATGGTGTGTCCGAACATCATAGTTGCACCCTATTGGATATGGTGCGTACCATGATGTCTCTTATCGAATTACCACTATCGTTCATGGGTTAGGCATTAGAGACAACCGCACTCACTTTAATAGGGCACCACGTAACTCCGTTGAGACGACACCGTATGAACTATGGTTTGGAGAAACCTAAGCTGTCATTCCTTAAAAGTTTTGGGCTGCGACGCTTATGTGAAAAAAAGGGTTTCAGGTTGATAAGCTCGTACCCAAAGCGGATAAAATGCATCTTCATAGGACACCCAAAACGGTTGGGTATACCTCCTAATTCAGATCCGAAAGCAATAGGGATTGTTTCTAGAATCGGGTCCTTTCTCGAGGAAAGGTTTCTCTCGAAAGAATTGAGTGGGAGGATGGTGGAGACTTGATGAGGTTATTGAACCGTCACTTCAACTAGTGTGTAGCAGGGCACAGGAAGTTGTTCCTGTGGCGCCTACACCAGTTGAAGTAGAAGCTTATGATAGTGATCATGAAGTTTTTGGATCAAGTCACTACCGTACCTCGTAGGGTGACAAGGATGCATACCACTTCAGAGTGGTACAGTAATCCTGTCTTGAAGGTCATGTTGCTAGACAACAATGAACCTACGAAATATGGGGAAGCAATGGTGGGCCCATATTCTGACAAATGGTTAGAAGCCATGAAATCCGAGATAGGATCCATGTATCGAAAACAAAGCACGAACTTTGGTGGACTTGCCTGATAATCGGCAAGCCATTGAGATAAATGGATCTTTAAGAAGAAGACAGACATGGACGGTAATGTCACCGTCTATGAAGCTCGACTTGTGGCGAAGATTTTTTCACAAGTTCAAGGAGTTGACTACGATGAGATTTTCTCATCCATAGTGATGCTTAAGTCCGTCGGAATCATGTTAGCATTAGCTGCATTTATGAAATCTGGCAGATGGATGTCAAAACGAGTTTCCTTACCAGTTTTCGTAAGGAAAGGTTGTATGTGATACCATCAGAAAGGTTTTGTCGATCCAAAGGATGCTAAAAGGTATGCTAGCTCCAATGATCCTTCCATGGACTGGAGTAAGCATCTCGGAGTTGGAATATACACTTTGATAAGATGATCAAAGATTTTGGGTTTATACAAAGTTTATGAGAAACTTGTATTTCCAAAGAAGTGAGTGGGAGCACTATAGAATTTCTGATGAGTATATGTTGTTGACATATTGTTGACCAGAAATGATGTAGAATTTCTGGAAAGCATATAGGGTTATTTGAAAAGTGTTTTTCAAGTGAAAACCTATATTGAACTAGTTGAACATTGAGCATCAAGATCTATAGGGATAGACCAAAAACGCTTAATGGTACTTTCAAATGAGCATATACCTTGACATGATCTTGAAGGTGTTCAAGATGGATCAGCCAAAGAAGGAGTTCTTGCCTGAGATGTAAGGTATGAAGTTAAGACTTAAAGCTCGACCACGGCAGAAGAGAGAGAAAGGATGAAGGTCGTCCCCTATGCTTTAGACGTAGGCTCTACAGTATGCTATGCTAAGTACCGCACCTGATGTGTGCCTTGCCACATGTCTGGCAAGAGGGTTGTGACGCCCGGATAATCAAGCTACAGTAAACCTTTGCTAATGATGCCACGTCACCTCGATTACTGTTGCTAATCTCGTGTTAGTTCGAAACCAATTATAATTCAAAATTCAAAATCAAGCAAACAATAAAAGTTTTCGAATATTAAAACTAAAATGCGCAATAAATAGTAGATAAATCAGAGGCTACGATAAAATTGTAAACAACATTATTGAAATTTGATAAGTGACTTAAACAACCTCAAACAATGACTAAAAACTTTATTTAATAACCTTTTTATTAATACAAAAGAAATATGAAATGATATTTACCCCAAACTAGTTTTTGGTGGTGGGATATATTGTGTTGTGATTTGTGGGCCAACTCTCATATTTTACAAAACTCATATGCTGCCCAAACAATTAGCCAAAACAGAAAAGAATAAATAAAAGAAAATTAAATAAATAAAACAGAGAAATAAAAAGTTTAAAGGCCTATTCTACTGGGCACTACAGCCCAAGTAGCAAACTGGCCGGCCTAGCTCACCTCGCTCCATCCCCTCCTCACGCTACAGAGGACAGAGGAGGGCGTGGCGGCCATCCGCCGGCCATGGCCGCGCCAGGCCGTGCGTGGCGCCATCCCCGACCTCCCTGATGCCTTTAAGGCATCCCCCGCAGCCCCCCAAACCATAGCACACCCCAGAACCCCTTGCCTCTCGCTCCCTCTTGCTCTCCCTCTCGGTTTCCCTCCCCCGCCATGGCTGCCGTTGACCTCGCGACCACCGTCGCCCCCGCGTCGAGCTTGAGAGCCCCGCGGATCCGCCTCGATGCCCTCTTTCTCCTCCCCAACGCAGAAGAGAACAGGCGCTCTACATCGACGCCATCGACTTCGTCTTCTTCGTCAGTGCCCGGAGCTCGCCACCGACGATTCGCCGCCTTCTGCAGCTACTAAACTTCCACCGGCCTTTCTTGCGCCTCGCGGTGAGCTCTGCCACCAAATCCACCCTATTCCCCCTTGATTTTGTCGCACTTGTTGTTTGTGCATCGCCATGGCCACCATGCCGAAGCTTCGTTCCCGCGCCTGGGGTGCTTTCTGCCGCCGCCATATTGCTGCTCCTGCTGCCGCCCGTGGAAACGCGCCCGCGCACGTCCAACCTCGCCCCAGCCTCGGCTCATGGCCTCCCCGCGCCTCACAGGGCACGTGCCCGCGCGGCCCACCACGGCCTCGTCCCCTGGTCGCTCATGCCGCTTCCCCCTGCCCCGTTCGCCCACGACGACGCCCCTGGCTGCGCTCAGCGCTCCCTGCCCGGTGCCCGTCCGCGCGGCCCCACTCCGGCGCCGCCTCCGGCTGCCGTGCGCACCACCGCGGCCTCGCCCCGCTCCGGCCATGGCCACGCCGTGGCCACCGGCCTCCCCTGTTCCCGTACCCTCCCGGGTCCCCGCCTGCACCTGGGCGTGCGCCCGTTCGGGTCGTGCGTTGCACCCGCAACCACTAGCAACCAGACCCGTTATGGCCCCTGGGGCCTATGACTGATGGGCCCCCCGCCCCTAGAACGTTTTATAAAAAAAGAATTTTAAAAAATATATTAAATAAAATATTAATTAATTAACTTAATTAATCCTGATTAGATTAACCTAATCACTTAGGTTAGTTAA
This sequence comes from Triticum dicoccoides, assembly GCF_002162155.2. NCBI lineage: Eukaryota > Viridiplantae > Streptophyta > Magnoliopsida > Poales > Poaceae > Triticum > Triticum dicoccoides. The sequence continues at coordinate 116,735,814 of NC_041381.1, forward strand.
TTAATCTGTTAGGTTAATTAACACTCAATGACAGCTGGGACCCATATGTCAGTTTGACCCAGTCAACGCCCTGTTGACTGCTGACATCATGATGACGTCAACATGCACTATTCTGGATAATGTTGATTTAGAATAACTAAATAAATTCTAAAAATGATTAAATCTTTTAAAATTAATATAAAATAAACCGTAGCTCGGATGGAAAAACTTTGTACATGAAAGTTGCTCAGAACGACAAGACGAATCCGGATACGCAACCCGTTCGTCCGCCACACATCCCTAACATATCGAACACGCAACTTTCCCCCTTCGGATCACCCGTCCGAAAATGCGAAACACCGGGGATACTTTCCCGGATGTTTCCCCCTTTCGCCGGTATCACCTACTAGCGCGTTAGGGCACACCTAACCCCGCTCATTGTCATGTCATGCGTTGTCATGCTTATGTTTGCATTGTATTTACTGTTTCTCCCCCCTCTTCTCTCCGGTAGACTATGAGACCAACCCTGCTGCTACCTAGTTCGACTACGGAGTTGGCGAGCCCTCCTTGCCAGAGCAACCAGGCAAGCCCCCCCCCCCTTGATCACCAGATATCGCCTATTCTCCTCTATACTACTTGCATTAGAGTAGTGTAGCATGTTACTGCTTCCTGTTAATCCTATTCTGATGCATAGCCTGACGTTGTCGCTACATCTGTTGATACCTTACCTGCAATCCTAAATACTTAGTATAGGATGCTAGTTTATCATCTGTGGCCCTACATTTTTGTCGGTCTGCCTTGCTATACTATCAGGCCGTGATCACTTGGGAGGTGATCACGGGTATATACTATACATATATACATACTATACAGATGGTGACTAAAGTCGGGTTGGCTCGAAGAGTACCCGCGAGTGATTCACGGATTGGGGGCTGAAAGGACCTTTGTCCCGACGACCCTCTGTGTGGATCTTTGTAGCGGAGCAACAGGGCAGGTTGAGACCGCCTAGGTGAGAGGTGGGCCTGGCCCTGGTCGGTGTCCGTGGTTACATCAATTAACACGCTTAACGAGATCTTGGTATTTGATGTGAGTCTGGCCACTGGCCTATACGCACTAACCAACTACGCGGGAAAGATATGGGCACTCGACGTCGTGGTATCAGCCGAAGCCTTCGTGACATCAGCGACTGAGTGGCGCACGCCGGATTGGAATATAAGCCTGCTCTTGTATTAAGGGGGCTAGTTCTGCTTCCGGTCGCGTTCGCAACGTGCAGGTGTGCAAAGGGCGATGGGCCCAGACCCCTGCGCCATAGGAGTTAGACCGGCGTGCTGACCTTTCTGTTGTGCCTAGGTGGGGCTGCGACGTGTTGATCTTCCGAGGCCGGGCATGACCCAAGAAAGTGTGCCCGGCCAAATGGGATCGAGCGTGTTGGGTTATGTGGTGCACCCCTGCAGGGAAGTTTATCTATTCGAATAGCCGTGTCCCTCGATAAAAGGATGACCCAGAGTTGTACCTTGACCTTATGACAACTAGAACCGGATACTTAATAAAACACACCCAGACAAGTTCCACAGACAACCCGGTGATCGCTTTTCCACAGGGCGACGAGGGGAGGATCGCCGGGGAGGATTATGCTATGTGATGCTACTTGGAGGATGTCAATCTACTCTCTTCTACATGCTGCAAGACGGAGGCTGCCAGAAGCGTAGTCTTCGATAGGACTAGCTATCCCCCTCATATTCTGGCATTCTGAAGTTCAGTCCACTGATATGGCCTCCTTACACATATACCCATGGATATGTAGTGTAGCTCCTTGCTTGCGAGTACTTTGGATGAGTACTCACGGTTCCTTTGCTCCCTCTTTTCCCCCGTTTTCCTCTTCTTCTCGGATGCCGCAACCAGACGTTGGAGCCCAGCAGCCAGACGCCACCGTCGACGACGACTACTACACTGGAGGTGCCTATTACTACGTGCAGGCTGCTGACGGTGACCAGGAGTAGTTTAGAAGGATCCCAGGCAGGAGGCTTGCGCCTCTTTCGATCTGTATCCCAGTTTGTGCTAGCCTTCTTAAGGCAAACTTGTTTGACTTATGTCTGTACTCGGATATTGTTGCTTTCGCTGACTCGTCTATGATCGAGCACTTGTATTCAATCCCTCGAGGTCCCTGGCTTGTATTATGATGCTTGTATGACTTATTTATGTTTTTAGCACTACTAGAAAAACCCCTACTGATGGCGCACCTAGTATGGCTATTAATGGCGCATCTGTGGTGCGCCATTAATAGCACGCCATTAGTAATTTTTACTAATGGCGCACCACCTGGTGCGCCATTAGTATCTGGTATACTAATGGCGCACCTCGGGTGCGCCATTAGTATAGGCCAGGGTGCGCCATTAGTATGCCTCCCAGGGGCCATGTATACCCAGGTGCTTTGGCATACTAATGGCGCACCACCTCTGGATGCGCCATTAGTAACCGCGGCATACTAATGGTGCACTGCCCAGTGATGCGCCATAAGTATGCACTGTCATACTAATGGCGCACTGTCATGTGATGCGCCATTAGTATGAATATTAGGTTTTTTTATTTTTTTATTTTCTGTTTTTTGCACAGGTTACAAAATGTATAATTTGACAAAATATAGACAGCACACATCAACAACAGATTCATCAAATACAATAGAAGATTAGTCTTTGAATACAATTCATCATATTAGTCTCCGAATACAATTCATCATATTAGTCTCCGAATTGAAAAGACCGAACAAAGATAGAACATTATATTACAAGTCTCGCGACCGCGAGTAGCGAGTCTGTCTTCACATTACAAGTCGATATCGATCATGTAAACTACCATCACATAGAAGAGAGCTGCGGTCATCACGATGAGCATCATCACGATGAAACTCGTCTTCATCCGGTTCCTCCAACGCTCCCTCCCCTCTCCCGCTAGATAGCGGGCGTATCTAGATTCGGCCTCGGCCCTAGTGGTGTACCCTTTGTAACTGTTACCGCTGAATCGGTGAACCTGTCTCCAACACTCCTCCCAGTCATCGTAGACTCCGGGAACCTTACCCTTGTACACGACATACATCGGCATCGCTATGCACTAGCCAAACGAAAGGTTAGTACCAATTCACAGACAATACATAAGCAATATATAAGTATGCAACAGAACGATCGGAAGAGAAAAGCAAGACATTAATAGCATCGATTACATCTAAGTTGAACGACTCTCGAAACCAAAGAGACATACTACAAGTTCGTTAAAGTTTAATTACAACATGAGCCAATCGATGTTTCAGAACTAGACAACTCGACTCAAGGGACCGGAGCGTGGATGAAGCCGCCGTCTATCGTGGGAGTCATGAAAGAACGGGCGTTGTCATCCTGCATTTGTAGCATTGTGTCGATGTCACTGTTGGACGGTTGATTTCTGAGGTAGAACTGCCCCGAGGTACGAAGGACATCTTGATGGATGATTTCCGCAAACTCCGACTGGATGCGAAAGAATTCTTGTCGGAGGTCCACGTCCTGGATTGCCGACACGCTCGCGGCCCAATCTTTGAGTTTACTCGGTAGCAGAAATTGATGATGGTCCCGTACGATTGCCCGCATGTGATGGATGGCGTAGTAGGCACCCTTCTGACCGCCAGGCGGCTGCTTGACGCAGCAGAACGTCGTATTGTGGGAGAACACGTGCTTGCCATACTTACGAATAGGCCTGGTGAAGGTGCCTCCAGATTGGGCGTAGCCGGGGAGAACATCATCAAGAACTTTCTTGACATTTGTGTAGTCTACGTTCGACTGACGGTCCGGGTCGAAATACGTGGCCATGGAATATTTGGGGCTTAGGAGGATGAGCGTCCAACGTGTGTCACTGCAGAAAACACGGAATGTTAAAATAAAAACGATCGAAATGTAAGAATTCATATGTTATGGGCCGGTTGAGGGGAGGACTTACTCGGGAAAGTAAGGCACGAGGAAGTTATCCTTATCTTGGTTTGCCAGAATGACGCCTTCGAGGTAAGAACTCGCGACTTGCCAGTCCCCAGCGCTGCCCAAGATCTTGGCACGCATGTAGAAGGGGTCGACTATCACGATGTCCGGGGTCTTGTCGCGAATGATCCACATCTCCATACTCAGCGAAAATAGCCGAACGAAGGTGTAGTGCAGCGGATGAAGGTTCAACATAGCGTGGATCTCATCAAAACGCAGGACGATCGTACGCCCGATGGAGTTATCCACAAAGCCCTTGCGCTCTGGCACCTTGGCCGCGAAAACCGGGTATGCCACATCCTTCTCTCTGAGACGCCGCTTCTCCAAAGCAAGAACACTGTCATGCAGACTCCGCATAGCACCGGTTGCAACGCTGAGCATATTTGTCGGTAGCATCGCCCTACCCGCCACATGCACCCTCCTCGAGATATCCTGCGGTGAAGGTGGCCCGTCCTGAGCACAGATCGTACTCGGTGCCGGCTGGCTCGCACCCTTCTTAGTCTTTCTTTTGCGTGCCTTCTTCTTCTCCTGTAATGGGACCGAGTTCTGCTCACAGACCACCTTCTTGAGTGTGTTGGGGATGATAATATTTCGCACCTCGCCTATCTGAGGCTCGGTGAAGTCGGCAGCTGGAGGCGTCTCCTGAGAGCTGAACGCCAGACGGCGCCTGTTGCACCTTGGCTTCTCCGCGGTACGAGCTAGATCGCACACGTCTTTTGTTGGGTTTGGTTCTTGAGAAGGAGGCCCCATGAAGTCGCCATTGTACCCATGCTCGGCAAAGTACTGATCGACATTGCCAAATGTATCATCGTCATCGTCGTCGTCGTTCTGATCCTGTGCCATATGCATGTTTGGATCCAGTGGCATAGGGATGTCCGGCACCATTACGGCGGTCTTGCCATGGGGCCTACTAGGCGCCGGCACGACTGGCGGTGTTGTCTTTGGGGTGGTGTCCCCCGCCCCCAAATGAATCTGGCTCTTCGGCCAAAGCAGGGGCCAGCTCAGGCAGGCGCTGAGGGTCATCACGTCTTCATCGTCGGCCCCGACGGGTCGAATCGGAGGTAACAAGTCGTCGCAGCCTGGCGGCACCCGAACCAGTTGAACCCTAAACAAGTTGGGTGGCATCTGGGTACCGTGGAACAAGGGGTTGCCCGGTTGAACGATTTTTCCCTTGGCGACATCGACCAACTCGTTGTTCACGAAGTGGAGGAGAGTGCACGGAACATCGGCGGCGCCCTACGAAAACATGTAGGGCGTCAGGGATGCCCAGTCAAAGGCAAGGAGATGAAGTCCTCGGCCGAGAGAGGCTTAATTAGTTACCGTGATGATGGCGTCGAGCTCGGCTAATGTCGAGGCACCGCCAACGGCGGGCGTGCAGTTGACGGAGGGGCCGCTTGCTGAAGAGGTGCCGGCCGGCGTACACCCGGGTGCATTAAGCTCCCGTGCCGGTGTCGGAGACACCAATGCCGCCTCCGCCGGAGGCACCAATGGCCCCGCCATCGCATTATGCGAGTTGCTGGCCGTGAAGCTAGGAATCGGGGGTGGCCCCTGTTGGCCGCCCGCAATCCACGCACTCAACCTCGAGATCAAGGTAGGCACAAGGGCGGTGATCGTCACTCCGAGTCGTTGTTCCACTTGCTCTTGGACAATCTCCGGAATCCGCGCCACCTGTGCCTTGAGTTCTTGAACCTCTCGCGCCTGGCTTTCTGAGCTGGTCTTTTTCTCCTTCCGCACACCAGCGGTATAGTATGACCCCCATTTTGTCGACAAGCCTTTGCCGGCCACACGACCAGCTGACGTCGGCTTACTGAGCTTATCCTTGTTCTTCATTACATTCAACCCCCTATTTAGAGTGGTGTCCCAAGGGTTGCTCTTAGTCGACCCCGCGCTACTGCTTTCAGTCGCCTGCGGAAGGAATGTGAACCATTTAGAAATTTGGCTTCATTAATTAGAATGCAACCATATGGAGCTAATTACGCGGGGGTGTATTCCTTACCAGAACAAGCTCAAGCGCCCTGGTCTTCGGATCCGTGGTAAGCTCCTTTGTTATCGGGTCCTCCTTGTACCGGGCCCTGACATAGTTCCTAGTCTGCTTGTTACCGTTGTATTTCTCGAAGCGGGGCGGTAGGCCTTGCTCGGCACGGTCCGCGTCCTTCTTGTCCCATATAGGCTCCGCCACTCTGTAACCGCCGGGACCGAGTGTGTGTTCCCCTATGTTCAGCTCCCGCATTTGTTTCCCCCACTCACTTGATTGGGAGCTTGCGGTGCTCGAGCAATTGATCTTGAAGTCATTGTAGTCATCTTCGGTGATCGAAGGATTTTTCTCCTTGATCTTCTGATAACTCTCACCTTTCTCGATCATTCTCTTCACATTGCTTTTCCAAGTAGACAGGCCTTGCTCATCTTCGTGAGGGCAGCATTGTTCACTTTATTCCCTTTGAGGCTTGTGTTTTCAAATTCAGCGGGGAACTTGTATCGTTCGTGCAGCATCGTGAAGAGGAGGTTGCGCAAATTCCCTCGGTCAGGATGCCTCAGGTTCTCGGTGTTGATCGAGACGGTGCTCCGGACAATGCACCCGAGCTAAAGCGAGTACCCCTTGACTATTCGTTCGGGCGTCGTTGGATTCCCGTTGGAGTCCACTTCAGTAACTTCCTCCTTGAGGGTGCGGAGCACGATCGGGCGCCGGTCCTTCCGTTGCCTCTTCGGTTGGCTGCCATCTGTGCGTGTGCCGCCATCATCAGTGGTGGCATCCTCGGCAGCACCATCAGTGGTGGCATCAGTGTGGTCATCCTCGGCGGCACCATCCGTGGTCTCAGGATCGGTGGGGAAGGCGGCGGCCTCATACAAGTGAGGTTGTTCCTCCATCTCCTGGGACAGCTCCCAGAATGCCTTGCCGCCCGAACCCCCGGCCTCATCGTTGTGGGCCATGTTTCTCTCTAAATAGAAACAAAGTTTGGTCAAAAAGTTGGTTATTGTCAAGGAACAAGATCATGGTCTCATCATTTAGGGTTTGTCGACATCGAGGCATCCTAAAATCTAAGCTTTTATCATTGAGGGTTTTTCGACGCCAAGGCACCCTAAAAGCCTAACCTTTCATCATTTCGGTTTTTATCGACACCGAGGCACCCTAAAAGCCATGCATTAGTCACAAGTACGCCGGGGCACTTGATCCTACTTAATTAACTACTAAGATACCCCGGCCCATGCATTAGTCACAAGTACCCCATATGTCCTATTTTTAGCAAAGTCATGCTAAAATTCACGGAAAATTTCAGCATGACCTTTGCTGAAAATAGGACATATGGAGTACCCGAATTTGCCGGAACGGAAGTTAATCGACATTCCGGCAAACTCAAGGGCCTCTCGGGGTACCTGCAATATCATCACGACACGATGGTCGGAGACAAAACCCAGCAAACTAGCACCACAATGTGCCTCTACTTTCATATGGATGAAAAGGCCACAATGTGCCTCTACTAGCACCACAATCTTAGTTGCAGGTAATCTCTGTGTGTGTGTGCTGTTCCTTGCGTGTTTGTGGATAGCTGCTGAATATCGACACACAAAGCTACTTGTTTTCCTCAGAGAAAAAAAGCTAGTACTTATTTCCCTTATCAAATAAATAGTCAAAAGGAAATTTTATTGGTTTGATAAAACAAATCTGAGTGTGTGTGGATGTTAACAGTCAGCTGGTTTGAGTGTGTGTGGATGTTAACATGTCATTATGCACAGTGAACTGCCACATTCACATATTTTGCATTGCCAGTCTGATACTAATATATATAGAACCAAACTAATTTTAGAAAAAGTGACAAAGAAATACTGCATATTGGGAATCAGCTAGCCAAAAGTTAGATTTGATGATGATGATGTTTTGTAAAGCCAGAAAGCCACATGCCATTGTAATGACAAGGAAACTATGCAAAACTAACCAGGCTTAGTGGGATTATTTCTCCTCTTTTTATAATCTTTCATAGCATCACAAAAAACCCCTTGAGTTAGAAGATGGTATCCTCCATTTTGTACATCTTTGCGACCGCACGGAGCTAATCTTCTCCATGCATGAAACATGACATATGAACATCAGTATGCATTGATTTATGAAAGAGACAGCCTAGCATGGGCAGGAAGAGCCACTCAGGCTAGCCAAGGAGACTGCCCATGAAACCACACCCCAAGGTAGAAGCCATCATTCACTACAAATTTGAATATATGATATTCCAGAAAATAATCTGTCTACAAAATGAGATACATTCCGTTTGAACTACCAAGTTACACAAAGAAAATGCACCTAAGCACCAAGAGGAACTGTTACAACTCCATAAGGTATATCCAAGTCACTGCTACTCATATTCAAAAAACCTAACTCCAATATAACCAGAAAGATTGTAAAACATTATATCGCCCTGCTGACACGGACTGAAAGCGTAACAAAAATACCTATTATTCTAGGCAGCTGCCTTGCTAGTGATTCGGTGTCGTCGCAACTGGATCCCTCCCACTCGACCTGCAATCTTCTACAAGGAAAAAGTAGCAGCTCAGTCAACCACCATATAATTATACAAGGAAAAAATGCTACTTGGCACAAGTGTAAACGAGAAGCTTGAGGTAGCAGCAGATTGAAGTGATAAAGTGCAAAGGAGAAGCTTGAGCTAGTAAACAATTTCTGAATGTTATAAAGTGGGGAAAGTAAAATAAAATTCATGACTAGTCATGGCACTAGAAAAGAGATGAGATTTCACAAAACCAGAGCCAAGCATAGTCCAGAATGTCAAATTTTCAGTTAGTTAATTATTACTCTGTGGCATTGCCATACTTAGCCAAGAGTCCCCATTTCTTATATTCTGTGAGATGCAGTCATCTTTTACTCCAGTTCTTATAGTATTTTGGAGTACATTGCCTGTTATGCTGCTTGCAAGGTTAGCATAGGTTCAGAAATGGGGACTAAAAACAGTGATTTAATTCTCCAATTCAATTTTCATTTTCAAGTTTAAATTTGAATATCAACAGTAGTGATTTTACACCCAGTTCAACAGTGATTTTACCTCGATTTCAACGGTAATTTCAGCAGCAGAGTCACTAGTTTCAGTTAACTGGAGTACTACAGCAAATGGAGTACCTAATCTGATCCAGTTAAAGTCTCCAAATGGAGTACTACAGCTCCTGCACCTGCTTCTATTATGTTTGTCTTGATAAGGAAGATTATGTTTCCATGTATAGTTCTAAAGGACTACCAGAACACAAAGGCACCTGCTTCCATGTATAGTTCTAATGTGCATTTTATTTTCTACTTGTAGCCTTGTAATCTTAATTTAAATAAATATAACAGGGGGTGTGGGGCTTTGCCCTACTGCGCAACTCAAAACAAATGAACTGAATCGCATGAACATAAGGCATAAGATAAATTTATCCCCATGGAAATAGAAAACATTTTGAAAAAATCACCAATTGCACAGACCATTACAGTTGTATCAACATCACAAGTAAACAACAATTTGTTTTCGTATTTTGAGCTTTGGACAGAGTTCTAATACATGAATAAAAAGTGGTATATTATAGTATTTCACAAAGTTTCTGGAACTTGTTGAGAAGAAATCATGCACACGGAGTGACATATATTAACACTAAAAATGACTAAACATATACTAATCAGCCAGCTTAACTGGCAGGATTTTCCCCAATTTTTTTGACAGAGCAGACACGAACACTAAAACAAGTTCAACACTGCAGAATGGAAATCACATATTTTTTGACAAAGAATTCTGCATCTAATCAACTACTCTAGGTATGTACGTACATGGCAGACAAAAACACCTAGCAATAGCAACAAGATAACATAGTTTCATCCCTTAGGAAAAAAACACGCCAGAGCATGAGAGATGGAGAGAGCAGAGAGAGAGAGGGGGGATGATACCTTGACGAGCTCCCCTGATGGCGTGGGTAGTAGGGTCGGGGCAGCGTCCCGGGAAGAACTAGGCACACGCGGTCCGAGGTGCGTGCAGCCTGCGCGCGAGAGGAACCAGCATCATCAGGGAACCTTGACGGCGGCACAATCGAATCGAACAAAGGGAGAGGGGGAGGAGAAGAGGACCTTGCGAGACCTTCAATGGAGGGGTCGCGGGAGAGAAGAAGCACGCGAGCAGCGGCGTGGTCGATGGGAGCAGCTCGAGCAGAGGTGGCGGCGGATCTAGCCGGCATCGAGGGCGGCGGGGCGGCGGCATCGGGAGAGGAGAGGGGAAGGGGATCGAGG
>NC_041381.1:116746050-116746656 GCF_002162155.2 Triticum dicoccoides
GAGCAGCTCGAGCAGAGGTGGCGGCGGAGCTGGCCGGCGTCGAGGGCGGCGGGGCGGCGGCGTCGGGAGAGGAGAGGGGAAGGGGATCGAGGGCGAGGGCGAGGGCGAGGGAGAGAGAGGGGATCGAGGGCGAGGGCTCGGGCAAGGGAGAGAGAGGGGATCGAGGGCGAGGGCTCGGGCGAGGGAGAGAGAGGGGATCAGAAGTAGGGGGGCACAATACTAATGGCGCACCACCCCTCGGTGCGCCATAAGTATATACATGCTAATGGCGCACCTCGACCTGGTGCGCCATTAGTATTTTTTTTATTTCCGCTCGAGCCAACATGTTATCTCCCACCTGACCTTATCCACATCAACTCCCCTCTACTAGCTTGACTGGTCAGGTGCCCGTTCTCACACCAGGAGGTCCTGGGTTCGATTCCTAGGCTCCACAAAAAAAAATTATGCATTTAAAATGTTGTTTGATACTTTTTTGTGTTTAAATATGTTCAAACTTGTTTAAATCATAACAGTAATTTTTTTTATAAGACAGTAATAATTTTTTAAAAATATCATCAAACAGTAATGCCGGTGGAGCGGGGGAGGGTGCGGGGGGTCGGTGGCGGC
>NC_041381.1:116747872-116779531 GCF_002162155.2 Triticum dicoccoides
CAGTACCCATGGCTCATTTTTCGCGGTGACGTTTGCGCCCGCGGTCTTGGATTTGGCTTCGGGTATAACCATGGTGGTGAAATACCGGTCTTCTTTTAGGACGCTCTTGGCCCATCTGACACGGAACATCGGGACCTTCTCTCCAGCGTAGCTCAGCTCCCAGATCTCCTCGATCCTTCCGTAGTATCTGTCCTTGTCGTTACCGGTGTAGGATTCCATCGTTACCCCGGAGTTCTGATAACCATCGCTCTTCATGTCCTTGGCCTCGGTGTAGAATGTGTAGCCGTTGATATCGTACGCCTCATAGGTCATCAGGTTGTGCTCGGCGCCCTGTGACAAGGCGAATATGAGTTGTTCTTCCGCGGAAGAATCCTCATGTAAAGGGTACGACAGAAGCTTCTGCTTGAACCAACGCGTGAAACATGAGTTGTGCTCTTTGAGTATATCTCCGTCCGTCCTCTGTTGGCCTAGGTCATTGTACGTCTTCTTAATAAAGGTTTTGTGCTCTACCACCCAAGGATCGACCACGTCTATGTGTTGTAGCGCGACTAGGTTTGCTCTTTCAAAGTCGGCGAGTCGACCCTCGAAGTCGACATGCATTTCGCGGCGACCCTCACGGTGACCCCATCCAGTGAGCCTGCCGAGGTGCCTGTTGACGGGCAGACCAACGGGGTTCTCGATGCCTAGATAATTCGTGCAGTAGGAGATGCACTCTTCGGTCAGAAAGCCCCTGGCTATGCTTCCCTCTGGACGTGACATGTTGCGAACGTATCCTTTGATGACACCATTCATCCTTTCGAACGGCATCATGCTGTGCAGGAACGTCGGCCCGAGTTGGATGATATCCTCCACTATATGGACCAGCAGATGCACCATAACGTCGAAGAATGCGGGCGGGAAGTACATCTCAAGCTCGCATAGTATCACCACGATCTCTTCCTGTAGCCTTCTGAGTTGCCTCACGCTAATCGACTTCCGAGAGATGACGTCGAAGAAGTTGCATAGGCCAAATAGCGTTTCACGGACGTACGCGTCCATGATCCCACGGATTGCAACTGGAAGTATCTGCATCATCAGCACGTGACAGTCGTGAGACTTCATCCCGCTGAACTTCTGCTTCGCTGGGTCTAGGTATCTGCTTATCTTCCCCGCGTAACCATAAGGAAGTTTTACTCCTAGGAGGCAGGTGAAAAACTGCTCGATCTCCTCCTGACTTAGAGTGAAGCACGCGGGAGGGTAGTCATTTCCGGTCTTCTTGGCCTTTTTGCCTTTGCGACGACTTTCTGTGTCCTGCTTCGCCTCATCATCATCATCATCATCATCATCATCATCATCATCATCATCATCATATATAGCGTGAAGCTCCTGCCTGATGCCCATTGATTTCAAGTCTGCCCTTGCTTTCGGCCCATCTTTGGTCCTCTCTGGCATGTTGAGCAGGGTACCAAGCAGACTCTCGCACACGTTCTTCGTGATATGCATGACATCAAGGCTGTGAGGCACACGGTGGATCTTCCAGTACGGCAAGTCCCAGAAAATAGACCTCGTTTTCCATACCTTCAGCAGCGGCTCTGGCGCCTTTTGCTTCTTTCCCGGCAGTGGGCAGTCTTTCCAATTTTTCAACAGCTTGTCTATTTCCTCGCCGCTCCTCGTACACGGGCGTTTTCGGGGTTCGGTTTCACCATCGAACAGATCTTTGCGTTTCCTCCATGGGTCATCGTCGCGAAGCCACCTTCGATGTCCCATGAACACGGTTTTCGAAGACCCGGGATCTCTATCTAGCTGGCGATACGTTGTGTCATCCATGCACCTTACGCATCCAGAAAATCTGTGGACTACCTGCCCCGCAAGATATCCGTAACCGAGATAGTCGTGCACCGTCGTGAGCAGTGCGGCTCTCATAGGGAAATATTCTTTCTCTGCGGCGTCCCACGTATTGGCTGGCGTTTTCCACAGCGTGTCAATCTCCTCTTTCAGCAGCCCCAGATACAGATTGATGTCGTTCCCTGGTTGTTTCGGCCCATCAATTAGCATACTCATGTGAATGTACTTCCTCTTCATGCACAACCAGGGGGGAAGGTTGTACATCCACACGAACACAGGCCAGGTGCTATGTGTGCTTCTTTGGCTGCCAAACGGATTGACTCCATCGGTGCTCGCGCCCAGCATGATGTTCCTTGGATCGTTCCCAAATTCTGGGTATTCGAAGTTCAACGCTTGCCACTGGCTCGCATCCTTAGGGTGACTCAGCATCTTGTCTTTTTTATCTATCTCCAGATCATTTGCGTCATCTTCTCGCTTCTTCTCCTCCCTATCCGCGTGCCAACGCAGGAGCTTTGCTACCTTAGGGTCCGCGAAATACCGCTGCAGACGAGGAGTGATCGGAAAGTACCACACCACTTTTCGAGGAGCTTTCTTCCTCTTCTTGTATCGAGTGACACCGCACACCGGACATATGGTAGACTCCGCGTGCTCGTCCCGATAAATGATGCAATTATTCATGCACACATGGTATTTCACATGCGGTAAATCCAGAGGACACACAATTTTCTTCGCCTCCTCCAAACTGGTCGGGCACTTGTTCCCCTTGGGAAGACGTTCGTGCCAGAATGACATGTTCTCGTCGAAGCATGCGTCGGTCATTTTGTGTTTTACCTTCATCTCCAGAGCCATGAGCGTTACTTTCAGGCGGGTATCCTCGGGCCTGCATCCTTCATAGAATGGAGTAACCGCGTCTAACTCAAGTTGATCCATCTTCGCTTTCTCTCGGGCGGCAGCTCTTGCGTTATCCGTCTGCTTGAGAAGCAGCTCTTGAATATGAGGGTCCTGCACCCAGCCCATCGATGGTCCAGCGTCGTCTGCTCCGCCGGCATCATCATCATGTCCTGCATCTTCTACATGATGACTGTGTACAACATCACCGTCGTGATCATCTCCTGGGGATTCTTCGTCTTCTCGCCCCCCCGAGCCGCGGTGGTTGTCTTGCTGCCCTTCCTCATTTCTTGCCCGGCCCCCATGGACGACTTCGTAGTCATCTTCATCACCTTGCCACCGATAGCCATCCATGAAACCACGCAAGAGCAGGTGGTCTCGCACCTGCCCGGAATCCGGGTCCGCAATAAGGCTATTCAGCTTGCATCTTCGACACGGACATCTTATCTCCGTCTCATTCTTTTGAAGCATCTCGGCCTTCGCGGACCTCAAAAACCTATTCACGATGCCTTCGGTCATCGTGCGGAGCATGGTCGCCTGCGGGGTAGAGCAAAACGATATTTTAGAACCAAGAAAAAATTTGGCATGACTTTCCCTAAAAATAGGACCAAAAAGAATGCTTAATGCCAAAATTCTCGCCGAAACGGAAATGAATCAACATTCCGGCAAAATATTGGCAACTATCGCATTTCAAATACCGGTACACCTCCAAACACAAACACATATGCAACACCACAAACATATGCAACACCACGAACATACATAGATCTAGCTAGGCCATAAAAAGTGCATGTGCACATTGTTGTAGGGAGAACAACATAAATATAGCTTCCCCCCTTACTTACCTAGCAAAACAAGGTAACTTAACCACTTAATTTGAATGAATCTATGATGGAAATGAGCTGAAAAAGAGGAGGCACCCGAGACAAGGAGGAGGCGGTGGAGAGAATGAAGTGGGGAGAAAGTGAGTGTGGGAGGAGAGGCTGTCCAAAATATCTTGTTGCTGCCCACTTACTAATGGCGCACCAGCAACAAATGCGCCATTAGTAATCCAGGTTACTAATGGCGCACCCCCTGGTAGTGCGCCATTAGTACTTTTGCAAAAAAAGGAATAAAAACAATAATAAAAAAAATAACATTAGTGACGCACCTTCTGGCTGGTGCGCCATTACTAGTTACAACTAGTAATGGCGCACCACCAGCGGATGCGCCATTAGTATGTTTGGACAGGCGCACTAGTTCAAAAAAAATTTGGTACTAATGGCGCACCGTGGGCAGGGTGCGCCATTAGTAGTTTCAATACTAATGGCGCATCAGAGGGTGGTGCGCCATTAGTATATACTAATGGCGCACCACATGTCTGGTGCGCCATTAGTGTCAATTCGATGTATAGCCCTTTTCCTAGTAGTGTAGAGTTGTGTTGTGATATCTTCTAGTGAGTCCCTGATCTTGATCGTACACGTTGTCGTGCATGATTAGTGTACGATTGAATTGGGGGCGTCACAAGTTGGTATCAGAGCCGACTTTCTGAAGGAATCCCCCTTTCCAACTCCTTGGCCGAAGTTGAGTCTAGTCATTGAAAAAGAATTTTTACTAACATGGTTGTGTGGCTTACGGGCGCATGTTGCCATTGGGTGGTATTAGGATCTTTTATTTCTCGACCTATACTCTGGGACTCTGACATCTCTTCTCTTCGGGTTAAACGATTTTACTTACTCTGACTCTAGGTTCTCGTAACTATTTCCACCCGGAGAGCCCCTTATTACAGATGATCGCCTGCTGCACCAGAAGATTCCGAAGATACTCTACGATGTGCTCTCGTGACTATGTGCCATCACTTTTGCAATTCACTTCCATCGATAATTCCCTCTGGATAACTACTTACACCTGTCGTTCATATTCTCATCCCCAGTTGCTCTTGTTATTACAAGATGTCCTGAAATACTCTCCGATATTCTGAGAATTCTTTATGCTTACTGCCCTACAGTTCCTTGCCGCATGAATACCCCTACGGTTAATTACTCGCACTTGCCGAGTATCCGTTCGTCCAAAGTTGTTCGTGTGTTTCACAAAATTCTTTGGAATGCTATTTGATCTTTCGAAACTCCTCAACAACCTATTGTTCTTGAAATTCTTGCTTACTAGCATTATGATTAACTCCATAAGTCTGGTAATCTTATGGCATCCTTTGTCAATATCATTTTGAGTACATAAATTCGATATGTTTGTGAATGCTCGCAATCATCAAGCAATAGAATTCTTCCCTTCAGCTCAGACGTCACTCCGGACATGAGCTGGTTCTTGACCAATCAATTTGTCATCGATTGTATGCCCCTGTGTCTATTCGACTTTCCATCTTTGATCAGAGCGTCTGCTTCTGATCCTTCGTTTTGGAAATCATAATACCTTTGTTACCAAAGCATCAAACTATTCAGATGTTCTATAATCCGACGCATTTGCTTCCTTTCCTCCTCTTATTGAGTACCAATACTCACATCAACTCCGTTGTGCACCGCTAGGTCCATTGCTGGGTTATTATCCGTTAGTATCCTTCACATTGAAAAATTCTTGTGAGTTATTCCCATGATACATAATGTCTTTGACAATCGGTATCTTCTGCTTTATCAACCATGCTCTACTTCCGAGCTGGAGTTATTTGCTCTTGTATTTTGTGCTATATGTTCCTAAGATTCCCTTATGGGTTGAGCCTAACCTTCCTTAAAAATCGTATGAACCGGAAGGTTTTGACAAGTCAACCCTTCTAGTGTTTAGCAGATAATTTTCTACCATACAACTTCTTCGAGGACGAGAAGTGAATGGAAGGTTATGCATTATGGAAGTGGGAGTCGACCTTGAACTTTGTGTTCATGCCCATGGACACGATGTAGATCTTATCATTAAAGCTTCTCTTAAATTAATTATTCCCTTGGTATAAGTACATCTTATATCTGGGATCTGGCCTTTTGCAATCGTGGTTCCGACCATGATCTCCTTTAAATACCATTTCTCGTGCATGTTTAAGCACTTACCTTCTATAGAGCAATACCCCAGTCCAAGCTCTACTTTGTACTGTCGTCGAGTATTACCCCCTGGTATCTCGAGATTATCTTGGAACTGCATAACTTCTTATGAGTTCTTCATCAAGTACTACATTCTCACTGATTACAATTTTTCATGGGCTCTGAGTTATTAAACACTCAAAGACACCGATAACTGAACCGAGTCCGCACTACGGTTCAACTACTCGTAGTAATCTTCTTTAAGTACGAGTTTGTACCCGATCAAGCCATTCCTAGCCTGATCGGCTATATCCTTATCGTGCAACTTTTTAACTGTGCTACCTGGTCCTTATTCCCGGAGCACCACTTTCGACGATGAGCTAAGCTTACGTTGATTTTCCTCGTCATATCATTTCGCCTTGAACAGCAAGCTTGATTTTGAGTTTGTGTCGTACTCGTGGTTCCAATAACCTTTCGCTTCATCATTCCTTTGAACTGATGTTGTCGCTGATCGATTACATCTTCATGAAATCTCGCGACAAATATGTCATGAAAATCATCAACATCCTGAGCTCTTGCAAAATATCTATTGAATTCTTGATGAGAAATACCATCCTTGCCCTCGATGATTTGTGTTGTCATCAACCACTTTATTGCCTTCCCTCCAACGCAAACTTGTTCGTGTTCTGTGTTATACCTTGAGTTCCTTGCTATCCGACATTTGTTCTTCTTTACCTTGGAGTGTTACCATCTTTTATGTCAAGAATGTCGTGAGGATTACTCCTCCTCTTAAGAATTCTTGGTATAGTGATACTTCTCATCATCACCATTCCTTCTTGGTCCCCGTGTTATTTCTAACCGGAATACCGACAATTGAACTATGATGTGTGAATTCAAAATTCCTAGCAACCCTATTGCTTTGAAGTGAATGGTCGATTGATTCATTTTAATTCTTTTGTTCATTAAGTCGTCGTCCTAATATTTATCGTGCATCCCATCCCCATATTTCGGGTGCACCTGTCAAGCAAGTTTAATTGTGGATGTTTTCCTCGAACATACATCATTATATCATTTGATCTGACAATTGTTATGTCCTTGTTCACATAACTGTGGAAATCCATCTTATTGGAAACCTCGAGGAATTGTCGTTCATTCCATCGTCCACCTCCTCATCCTCTCGTTGGTTTACTGATGAACTTTTGTTTCGGAACTCGCTTCCTTAGTTCATTTCCCGAGAATTTTACAATGTCATCTCGTCAATTTGTGTCGCACCTTTTCTTCTCGGGCATCCTGAGTCTAAGGTATCCTAACACCGATCAGATCTGAATCTCGGTTAGATATGATGGTTGGAACATTTTTCCAAGAGTTATAACACTGGTTTTTATGACCCCGTAAGGTGATGTCATGCCCAGCACACCTGGGCGAAGGACCTACTGTTATAGTTTCCTTTTTAGCAAGGTTATCCATCCTTCCATGATGAAATTGTAAAACTTATTCTATAAGTTGTTCTTGATGGATCCTTTGGGTATCCAAAATCTACCCCTTACACGATGACCATGTCAATGCTATCTCGAAGCATGTCTGTGGTACTCTGATTTTCAACAAAGAACATTCAAAGCCCAATGTTAAATGTTTCCTGCTCAATTATCCAAACACCGTTGTATGGGTAATGACATGAAATTCCTCTTCCCTTACCGAAATGGTTTTCTACTTTCTATCATATCATGCATATCATGCTCTGCTTATCCTTGGGAAGGATATACCCCTGAAATATGTGTTTAAACACATTTTCCTTTCCATTGTTCTGTTAAATTGATAAACACCTTTTCCTTTCCATTGTTTTGTGTAACCTTTCTGGTGATCATTATGGTCTAAGCAGTATTAATTCCCTGCTTAAGTAAACCCCTCGGTGTACAATTCTGTCAGTAAGACCCTGTTACTTTTGTTGATGACATTCCGGTAACCACCGATGGACGAGAACTTGCCTACTGGTCCGCCTCGTTTCAACGATAAGGAAAATGGTTCTCTTCATCCCTCGCCCTTGATACCGATGTGGTTGTTGACATAACCGACAGACTAACCTCTGACATGCCTTGCTTACATGACTATGCAAGATGTCAACACCCTTCCTACTTTTAACCCACATGGTGGGCCCATAACCCACAGTGCCACAGGATCGAAACCTGACTCTCCGGTACACCCCCGTTTCCAAGGTTATTCCTCATGCTTGGCTTCGTGTGTAATTCGCGAGCCACCTTCCTAGTGATCTATTCTAGTATCAGACATAATACTTATACTCGTTACTCTGCACCCCTTTCACACCTTGTGTCAGTGATCGAACGATTGTCTACCCGTTTGAAACTTCTTATTGTACCATATTACTTTGCTCTCGACATGTTTTATTCGTTCAACTCGAGAGATACTCATATGATCATTCATGGGGTAACCCCCGATGATTACCCCTGTTAGCGTTCTATCGTTGTCAAGCTGCCCCTTTCCTATTCGTAAGTACGATGGAGCTCCCGAAGGAAGGACACCGACCTCATCATGATGACCTGAAGCAGAGAAATGAAGACATCAACGAACGGGATCAACCTCTTCGAAAGGGCAGCCAAGGCCGAGAAGACTCGTTAGGTTTTTCGCTACCAACACCTTTCCCCCCTTACTCCACCGCTTAAATCTCGGGACGAGATTTCTTGTAGTGGAGGAGAGTTGTGACGCCCGGATAATCAAGCTACAGTTAACCTTTGCTAATGATGCCACGTCACCTCGATTACTGTTGCTAATCTCGTGTTAGTTCGAAACCAATTATAATTCAAAATTCAAAATCAAGCAAACAATAAAAGTTTTCAAATATTAAAACTAAAATGCGCAATAAATAGTAGATAAATCAGAGGCTACGATAAAATTGTAAACAACATTATTGAAATTTGATAAGTGACTTAAACAACCTCAAACAGTGACTAAAAACTTTATTTAATAACCTTTTTATTAATACAAAAGAAATATGAAATGATATTTAAACCAAACTAGTTTTTGGTGGTAGGATATATTGTGTTGTGATTTGTGGGCCAGCTCTCATATTTTACAAAACTCATTTGCTGCCCAAAAAATTAGCCAAAACAGAAAAGAATAAATAAAAGAAAATTAAATAAATAAAACAGAGAAATAAAAAGTTTAAAGGCCTATTCTACTAGGCACTATGGCCCAAGTAGCAAACTGGCCGGCCTAGCCCACCTCCCTCCATCCCCTCCTCACGCTACAGAGGACAGAGGAGGGCGTGGCGGCCATCCGCCGGCCATGGCCGCGCCAGGCCGTGCGTGGCGCCATCCTCGACCTCCCTGATGCCTTTAAGGCATCCCCCGCAGCCCCCCAAACCCTAGCACACCCCATAACCCCTTGCCTCTCGCTCCCTCTTGCTCTCCCTCTCGGTTCTCCACCCCCGCCATGGCTGCCGTCGACCTTGCGACCACCGTCGCCCCCGCGCCGAGCTTGAGAGCCCCGCGGATCCACCTCGACGCCCTCTTTCTCCTCCCCAACGCAGGAGAGACCAGGCGCTCTACATCGACGCCATCGACTTCGTCTTCTTCGTCGGTGCCCAGAGCTCGACACCGAGGATTCGCCGCCTTCTGCAGCTACTAAACTTCCACCGGCCTTTCTTGCGCCTCGCGGTGAGCTCCGCCACCAAATCCACCCTATTCCCCCTCTATTTTGTTGCACTAGTTTTTTGTGCATCGCCATGGCCACCATGTCGAAGCTTCGTTCCCGCGCCCGGGGTGCTTTCTGCCGCCGCCGTATTGCTGCTCCTACTGCCGCCCGTGGAAACGCGCCCGCGCACGTCCAACCTCGCCTCAGCCTCGACTCGTGGCCTCCCCGCGCCTCGCAGGGCACGAGCCCGCGCGGCCTGCCGCGGCCTCGTCCCCTGGTCGCTCGCGCCGCTTCCCCCTACCCCGTTCGCCCACGACGGCGCCCCTGGCTGCGCTCAGCGCTCCCTGTCCGGCGCCCATCCACGCGGCCCCACTCCGACACTGCCTCCGGCTGCCGCGGCACCACCGCGGCCTCGCCCCACTTCGGCCATGGCCACGCTGTGGCCACCGGCCTCCCCTGTTCCCGTACCCTCCCGGGTCCCCGCCTGCACCTAGGCATGAGCCCATTCGGGTCGTGCGTTGCACCCGCAACCACTAGCGACCAGACCCGTTATGGCCCCTGGGACCTATGACTGATGGGCCCCCGCCTCTAGAACATTTTATAAAAAAAAGAATTTAAAAAATATAATAAATAAAATATTAATTAATTAACTTAATTAATCCTGATTAGATTAACCTAATCACTTAGGTTAGTTAATTAATCTGTTAGGTTAATTAACACTCAATGACAGCTGGGACCCATATGTCAGTTTGACCCAGTCAACGCCCTGTTGACTGCTGACATCATGATGACGTCAGCATGCACTATTCTGGATAATGTTGATTTAGAATAATTAAATAAATTCTAGAAATGATTAAATCTTTTAAAATTAATATAAAATAAACCGTAGCTCGGATGGAAAAACTTTGTACATGAAAGTTGCTCAGAACAACGAGACGAATCCGGATACGCAACTCGTTCATCTACCACACATCCCTAACATATCGAACACGCAACTTTCCCCCTCCGGATCACCTGTCCGAAAACGTGAAACACCAGGGATACTTTCCCAGATGTTTCCCCCTTTCGCCGGTATCACCTACTACCGTGTTAGGGCACACCTAACCCCGCTCATTGTCATGTCATGCGTCGTCATGCTTATTTTTGCATTGTATTTACTGTTTCTTCCCCCTCTTATCTCCGGTAGACTACGAGACCGACGTTGCTGCTACCCAGTTCGACTACGGAATTGGCGACCCCTCCTTGCTAGAGCAACCAGGCAAGCCCCCCCCCCCCTCCTTGATCACCAGATATCGCCTATTCTCCTCTATACTGCTTGCATTAGAGTAGTGTAGCATGTTACTGCTTTCCGTTAATCCTATTCTGATGCATAGCCTGACATTGTTGCTACATCTGTTGATACCTTGCCTGCAATCCTAAATACTTAGTATAGGATGCTAGTTTATCATCTGTGGCCCTACATTTTTGTCGGTCTGCCTTGCTATACTATTAGGTCGTGATCACTTGGGAGGTGATCACGGGTATATACTATACATATATACATACTATACAAATGGTGACTAAAGTCGGGTTGGCTTGAAGAGTACCCGCGAGTGATTAATGGATTGGGGGCTGAAAGGACCTTTGTCCCGACGGCCCTCTGTGTGGATCTTTGTGGCGGAGCGACAGGGCAGGTTGAGACCGCCTAGGTGAGAGGTGGGCCTGGCCCTGGTCGGTGTCCGCGGTTACATCAATTAACACGCTTAACGAGATCTTGGTATTTGATCTGAGTCTGGCCACTGGCCTATACGCACTAACCAACTACGCGGGAAAGATATGGGCACTCGACGTTGTGGTATCAGCCGAAGCCTTCGTGACGTCAGCGACTGAGCGGCGCGTGGCGGATTGGAACATAAGCCTGCTCTTGTATTAAGGGGGCTAGTTCTGCTTCCGGCCGCGTTCGCAATGTGCAGGTGTGCAAAGGGCGATGGGCCCAGACCCCTGCGCCATAGGAGTTAGACCGGCGTGCTGACCTCTCTATTGTGCCTAGGTGGGCCTGCGACATGTTGATCTTCCGAGGCCAGGCATGACCTAGGAAAGTGTGTCCGGCCAAATGGGATCGAGTGTGTTGGGTTATGTGGTGCACCCCTGCAGGGAAGTTTATCTATTCAAATAGCCGTGTCCCTCGGTAAAAGGACGACCGGAGTTGTACCTTGACCTTGTGATAACTAGAACCGGATACTTAATAAAACACACCCAGACAAGTTCCACAGACAACCCGGTGATCGCTTTTCCATAGGGCGACGAGGGGAGGATCGCCGGGTAGGATTATGCTATGCGATGCTACTTGGAGGATGTCAATCTACTCTCTTCTACATGCTGCAAGACGGAGGCTGCCAGAAGCGTAGTCTTTGATAGGACTAGCTATCCCCCTCATATTCTAGCATTTTGCAGTTCAGTCCACTGATATGGCCTCCTTACACATATACCCATGCATATGTAGTGTAGCTCCTTGCTTGCGAGTACTTTGGATGAGTACTCACGGTTGCTTTGCTCCCTCTTTTCCCCCGTTTTCCTCTTCTTCTCGGATGCCGCAACGAGACGTTGGAGCCCAAGAGCCAGACGCCACCGTCGATGACGACTACTACACTGGAGGTGCCTATTACTACGTGCAGGCTGCTGACGACGACCAGGAGTAGTTTTGGAGGATCCCAGGCAGGAGGCCTGCGCCTCTTTCGATCTGTATCCCAGTTTGTGCTAGCCTTCTTAAGGCAAACTTGTTTGACTTATGTCTGTACTCAGATATTGTTGCTTTCGCTGACTCATCTATGATTGAGCACTTGTATTCGAGCCCTCGAGGCTCCTGGCTTGTATTATGATGCTTCTATGAATTATTTATGTTTTTAGAGTTGTGTTGTGATATCTTCCCGTGAGTCCCTGATCTTGATCGTACACGTTTGCGTGCATGATTAGTGTACGATTGAATCGGGGGCGTCACAAGGGTACAAAGGTGATCAAGGAGTGGATCACCAGATAGCGGTCAAAATTGTCCTTGGAGTAATAAGGACATGTTTCTCGATTATGGAGTTGATAAAGAGTTCGACGTAAAGATTTGCGTCGATGCAAGCTTAACACCTATCCGGATAGCTCTGAGTAGAGAAGCCAGATATGTATAGTGGAACAACCATTTGGAATAGCTCCAACTAGAGCGTGGAAGCAACATTTACAATATGACCTAGAGATTTGCGAAGTACATACGGATCTGAATGTTGCAGACCCGTTGACTAAAACCTCTCTCAAGCAAAACATGATCAAACCCCAGAACTCATTGAGTCTTAATCACATGATGATGTGAACTAGTTTAATGACACTAGTAAACTCTTTGGATGTTGGTCACATGGCGATGTGACCTGTGAGTGTTAATCACATGGCAATGTGAACTAGATTATTGACTCTAGTGCAAGTGGGAGACTGTTGGAAATATGCCCTAGAGGCAATAATAAATTAGTTATTATTATATTTCCTTGTTCATGATAATCGTTTATTATCCATGCTATAATTGTATTGATAGGAAACTCAGATACATGTGTGGGTACATAGAAAACACCATGTCCCTAGTAAGCCTCTAGTTGACTAGCTCGTTGATCGATAGATGGTTACGGTTTCCTAACCATGGACATTGGATGTCGTTGATAACGGGATCACATCATTAGGAGAATGAAGTGATGGACAAGACCCAATCCTAAGCCTAGCTCAAAGATCATAGTTCGTATGCTAAAGCTTTTCTAAATGTCAAGTATCATTTCCTTAGACCATGAGATTGTGCAACTCCAGGATACCGTAGGAATGCTTTGGGTGTACCAAACATCACAACGTAACTGGGTGGCTATAAAGGTGCACTACGGGTATCTCCGAAAGTGTCTGTTGGGTTGGCACGAATCGAGACTGGGATTTGTCACTCCGTGTGACAGAGAGGTATCTCTGGGCCCACTCGGTAGGACATCATCATAATGTGCACAATGTGACCAAGGGGTTGATCACAGAATGATGTGTTACAGAATGAGTAAAGAGACTTGTCGGTAACGAGATTGAACAAGGTATCGGCATACCGATGATCGAATCTCGGGCAAGTATAATACCGTTGGACAAAGGGAATTGCATACGGGATTGATTGAGTCCTTGACATCGTGGTTCATCCGATGAGATCATCGTGGAACATGTAGGAGCCAACATGGGTATCCAGATCCCGCTATTGGTTATTGGCCGGAGAGATGTCTCGGTCATGTCTACGTGTCTCCCGAACCCGTAGGGTCTACACACTTAAGGTTCGATGACGCTAGGGTTATAAAGGAAGTTTGTATGTGGTTACCGAATGTTGTTCGGAGTCCCGGATGAGATCCCGGACGTCACGAGGAGTTCCGGAATGGTCCGGAGCTAAAGATTTATATATGGGAATTCCTGTTTTGGTCACTGGAAAAGTTTCGGGTTTTATCGGTAACGTACCGGGACCACCGGGAGGGTCCTGGGGGTCCACCAAGTGGGGCTACCATCCCCGGAGGGCTGCATGGGCCAAGTGTGGGAGGGGACCAGCCCCAGGTGGGCTGGTACGCCCCCCCACGAGGGCCCAAGGCGCCTAGGGTTTGGGGAAGGGGCGCACCCACCTAACTTGGGGGGCAAGTTTCCCCTCTTACCCCCCTTGGCCGCACCCTAGATGGGTTTTGGGCTGGCCGCCGCCCCTAGGGGTGGAACCCTAGGTGGGGGAGCAGCCCCCCCTCTCCCCCTATATATAGTGGAGGCATAGGAGCAGCCCAACACACAAGTTTCTTCTCTTGTTGGCGCAGCCCTACCTCTCTTTCTCCTCATATCTCGCGGTGCTTGGCGAAGCCCTGCTGGATCATCACGCACCTCCATCACCACCACGCTATTGTGCTGCTGCTGGATGGAGTCTTCCTCAACCTCTCCCTCTCTCCTTGCTGGATCAAGGCATGGGAGACGTCACCGGGTTGTACGTGTGTTGAACGCGGAGGTGCCGTCCGTTCGGCACTAGGATCTCCGGTGATTTGGATCACGACGAGTACGACTCCTTCAACCCCGTTCTCTTGAACGCTTCCGCTTAGCAATCTACAAGGGTATGTAGATGCACTCTCCTTCCCCTCGTTGCTAGTTTCTCAATAGATAGATCTTGGTGACACGTAGGAAATTTTTTTAAATTTCTGCTACGTTCCCCAACAGGGTGCACCACGTTACCCAACACGCTCAATCACTCTGGCCGGACAGACCTTTCTGGGGTCAATGCCCGCCCTCGGAAGCTCAACACGTCACAGCCCTACCTAGGCTCAGCAGAGAGATCCCCACCGGTCTACATCCTAAGCACTCCGGGGTCTTGGGCCCATCGCCCGCAGCACTCCGGGTCGTTGTGTGCAGGGTGGATACCAGCACGGCCTCGGATGGCCAGCATGATCCGACTGTGCCATAATGCTGAACTGGGCGTCTGACAAAGCTTCGGCTGATACTGCGACATCGAGGCCCATATCTATTCTCGCGTGGTGGTTAGTGCGTAAAGGCCAGAGGCCAACTCAGAACAAATACCCAAACCATAGTGTATTATTAGTTTGTGGAGACGAGCAGAGACTCACGATCGAAAGTGACCCCGTCGCCCCGTTCATGGACTTACGACAAGGGCCTAGAATGCCCGACCGTGCCACGTAACCATCTTGTGGGTGCTCTCCGGGCCCACCCGACTTTCACCAAGGTCCCAAGTAAAGTCAATTGTAACCGTGTGTCCAGACATCAAGGGGAAAACCCGAGGAATCACCCCCGATGGATTCCACTCAATGTAATCATAAAGGTGAACGTAAGAGGGACCACCCTCGAGGTTCACACTTGAGGTGTTGAACGACAGAGCCGTATCGGGAATGGTGAAAGAGGAAATCACCCTCGATGGCCACGACCGAATAGCTACACTACAGAATTATCATCAGGAGTACATTATGAGGGATCACCCTCGGCACTCGATAGTAGCTCTGCAGAGTCGAGC
Organism: Triticum dicoccoides; assembly: GCF_002162155.2. Taxonomy (NCBI): domain Eukaryota; kingdom Viridiplantae; phylum Streptophyta; class Magnoliopsida; order Poales; family Poaceae; genus Triticum; species Triticum dicoccoides. The sequence goes on from NC_041381.1 coordinate 116,763,248, forward strand.
AACTAAAGGGGCGTGATGTGATGTGAGGTGTCGGGCTCTGGTCGTCGATCACGTCGATCGAGGCGTCGATGATGAAGCAGGGGCAACAAGGACAAGTGGGGGTCACTGATGGATCACTAGCCAACCTATACTAAGCAGTTTAGGATAAGCAGGTAGGTAACAATAAGCAGGTACAAATGCAGGCTATGCATCAGAATAGGAGCAAACAACAACAGTAGCAAAATCTAATGCAAGCACGAGAGTATAGAATGGGAGATATCGGGATGATCAAAGGGGGGCTTGCCTGGTTGCTCAGACAAGAAGGAGGGTCGTCGGTGACATAGTCGATCACAGTGGCATCAGCAGCGGTCTCGAGGTCTAGCGGAGAGAAGAGGGGGAAGAAAACAGTAAATACATAGCAAGCAAGAGCATAATAGGACAACAGGCAGAGCTAGACGTGTTCTAACATGACGCTAGGAGATACTGGCGAAGGGGGAAACATCCGAGAAAGTATTCCCGGTTCCGGACGTCAGTCAGACAGATGAACCAGAGGGGAAAGGTTGCATGTTTTCTATGCTAGGGATGTGTGGTGAGCGAACATATCGCGTATTCAGATTCGTCTCGTCGTTCTGAGCAACTTTCATGTACAAAGTATTTTAATCCGAGCTATGGTTTATTTTATATGATTTTCTGAAGTCTAAACAATATTCTAAAATTATTTCTAATTATTAAATTCGACAGAAAAGGAATAATGACGTCAACATGAGGTCAGAGTGATGTCAGCAGTCAACAGGGCATTGAGTGGTCAAAACTGACGTGTGGATCCCACTGTCATTGACACAGTTTAGCTAAAGAATATAAGACTAACTAATCTAATTAATCAGATTATTAAGCATGTTAATTAAGTTAATTAATCATATTACTAATTGATTAATTATTTATTTATTTTATTTTTTATTTACTTTTTCGTTCCTTTTTTTTGTTTTACAGGGGCTATTCCGCATGTCATAGGGTACAACTAAAACTAAGTCTAATATAAATTAGTCTAACAAAGGGGCTTGTTTAACTAGGGATTAGCCCTAAGCTAGCAAAGCGCCGGCCACACACGGCTGTGGCAAAAGGCAGCACGACGGTGTGGTGACGATGATGATGCTCTACCGGTGCAGGGCTTCGCCTAAACTCCGCGACGATATGACCGAGGTGGAATATGGTGGAGGGGGGCAGCGCACAAGACTAAGGAACGATCTGTAGATCAACTTGTGTTGTTGTGCCTAGAGGTGCCCCCCTGCCCCCGTATATAAAGGAGCAAGGGGGGAGGGGGCGGCCGGCCTAGGAGGGGCGCGCCAAGGGGAGTCCTACTCCCACCAGGAGTAGGACTCCCTCCTTCCTTGTTGGAGTAGGAGAAGGGGGAAAGAGGGGGAGAGGAGGAAGGAAAAGGGGGCCGCACCCCTTGTCCAATTCGGACCAGAGGGGGGCTGCGCGCCTCCTTCCTTTCGGCCTCTCTCCTCTATTCCCGTATGGCCCAATAAGGCCCATATACTCCCCGGCGAATTCCCGTAACTCTCCGGTACTCCAAAAAATACCCGAATCACTCGGAACCTTTCCGAACTCCGAATATAGTCGTCCAATATATCGATCTTTACGTCTCGACCATTTCGAGACTCCTCGTCATGTCCCCAATCTCATCCGGGACTCCGAACTCCTTCGGTACATCAAAACTCATAAACTCATAATAAAACTGTCATCGAAACCTTAAGCGTGCAGACCCTACGGGTTCGAGAACTATGTAGACATGACCTAGAACTATTCTTGGTCAATAACCAATAGCGGAACCTGGATGCTCATATTGGCTCCTACATATTCTACAAAGATCTTTATCGGTCAAACCGCACAACAACATACGTTGTTCCCTTTGTCATCCGTATGTTACTTGCCTGAGATTCGATCGTCGGTATCCAATACTTAGTTCAATATCGTTACCGGCAAGTCTCTTTACTCGTTACGTAATGCATCATCCCGCAACTAACTCATTAGTCACATTGCTTGCAAGGCTTATAGTGATGTGCATTACCGAGAGGGCCCAGAGATACCTCTCCGACAATCGGAGTGACAAAACCTAATCTCGAAATACGCCAACCCAACATGTACCTTTGGAGACACCTATAGTACTCCTTTATAATCACCCAGTTACGTTGTGACGTTTGGTAGCACCCAAAGTGTTCCTCCGGTAAACGGGAGTTGCATAATCTCATAGTTACAGGAACATGTATAAGTCATGAAGAAAGCAATAGCAACATACTAAACGATCAAGTGCTAGGCTAACGGAATGGGTCATGTCAATCACATCATTCTCCTAATGATGTGATCCCATTAATCAAATGACAACACATGTATATGGTTAGGAAACATAACCATCTTTGATTAATGAGCTAGTCAAGTAGAGGCATACTAGTGACTATATGTTTGTCTATGTATTCACACATATATCATGTTTCTGGTTAATACAATTCTAGCATGAATAATAAACATTTATCATGAAATAAGGAAATAAATAATAACTTTATTATTGTCTCTAGGGCATATTTCCTTCAGTCTCCCACTTGCACTAGAGTCAATAATCTAGTTCACATTGCTATGTGATTTAACACCAATATTCACATCTGCATGTGATTAATACCCATAGTTCACATCATCATGTGATCAACACCCAAAGGGTTTACTAGAGTCAATAATCTAGTTCACATCGCTATGTGATTAACACCCAAAAGAGTACTAAGGTATGATCATGTTTTGCTCGTGAGAGAAGCTTAGTCAACGGGTCTGTCATATTCAGAGCCGTATGTATTTCGCAAATATTCTATGTCCACAATGCTTTGCACGGAGCTACTCTAGCTAATTGCTCCCACTTTCAATATGTATCCAGATTGAGACTTAGAGTCATCTGGATTGGTGTAAAAGCTTGCATCGTTGTAACTTTAACGATGAGCTCTTTTATCACCTCCATAATCGAGAAACATCTCCTTAGTCCTCACTAAGGATATTCTTGACCCATGTCCAGTGATCTACTTATTAGATCAAAATTGTATTCCTTTGCCAAACACAGAGCAAGGTATACAATAGGTCTGGTTCATAGCATAGCATACTTTATAGAACCTATGACTGAGGCATAGGGAATGACTTTTCATTCTCTTTCTATTTTCTGCAATGGTCGGGTCTTGAGTCTTACTCAACTTCACACCTTGTAACATAGGCAAGAACTCCTTCTTTGACTGTTCCATTTTGAACTATTTCAAAAATTTATCAAGGTATGTACTCATTGAAAAATCTTATCAAGCATCTTGATCTATCTATATAGATCTTAATGCTCAATGTGTAAGCAGCTTCACCGAGGTCTTGCTTTGAAAAATTCTTATTCAAGTATCCTTTCATGCTATCCAGAATATCATTTCCAATTAACAATATGTCATCCACATATAATATTAGAAATGCTACAGAGCTCCCACTCACTTTCTTGTAAATACAGGCTTCTTCAAAAGTCTGTATAAAACCATATGCTTTGATCAACTCATCAAAGCATATATTCCAACTCCGAGATGCTTGCACCAGTCCATAGATGGATTGCTGGAGCTTGCACAATTTGTTAGCACCTTTAGGATTGACAAAACCTTCTGGTTGCATCATAGACAACTCTTCTTTAAGAAAACCATTAAGGAATGCAGTTTTGTTTATCCATTTGCCAGATTTCATAAAATGCGGCAATTGCTAACATGATTCAGACAGACTTAAGCATAGATACGAGTGAAAACTCTCATCGTAGTCAACACCTTGAACTTGTCGAAAACCTTTTGCGACAATTCTAGCTTTGTAGATAGTAACACTATCAGCGCCCGTCTTCCTCTTGAAGATCCATTTAATCCTAATGTCTCGCCGATCATTTGGCAAGTCAATCAAAGTCCATACTTTGTTTTCATACATGGATCTTATCTCAGATCTCATGGCCTCAAGCCATTTTGCGGAATCTGGGCTCACCATCGCTTCTTCATAGTTCGTAGGTTCGTCATGGTCTAGTAACATAACTTCCAGAACAGGATTACCGTACCACTCTGGTGCGGATCTTACTCTGTAAGACCTACGAGGTTCTGTAGTAACTTAATCTGAAGTTTCATGATCATCATCATTAACTTCCTCACTAATTTCTGTTGTAGTCATAGGAACAGATTTCTGTGATGAACTACTTTCAAATGAGGGAGCAGATACAGTTACCTCATCAAGTTCTACTTTCCTCCCACTCACTTCTTCCGAGAGAAACTCCTTCTCTAGAAAGGATCCATTCTTAGCAACGAATTTTTTGCCTTTGGATTTGTGATAGAAGGAGTACCCAACAGTTTCCTTTGGGTATTCTATGAAGACGCACTTCTCCGATTTGGGTTCGAGCTTATCAGGTTGAAAACCTTTTTCATATAAGCATCGCAACTCCAAACTTTAAGAAATGACAGCTTAGGTTTACTTCTAAACCATAGTTCATACGATGTCATCTCAACGGATTTAGATGGTGCCCTTTTAACGTGAATGCAACTATCTCTAATGCATAACCCCAAAGCGATAATAGTAAATCAGTAAGAGACATCATAGATCGCACCATATCAATAAAGTGCGGTTACGACGTTCGGACACACCATAACGTTGTGGTGTTCCAGGTGGCGTGAGCTATGAAACTATTCCACATTGTTTTTAATTGAAGACCAAACTCGTAACTCAAATATTCGTCTCCGCGATCAGATCGCAGAAACTTTATTTTCTTGTTACGATGATTTTTCCACTTCACTCTGAAATTCTTTGAACCTTTCAACTATTTCAGACTTATGTTTCATCAAGTAGATATACCCATATCTGCTCAAATCATCTTGTGAAGGTCAGAAAATAACGATACTTGCCACGAGCATCAACACTCATTGGATCGCATACATCGGTATGTATTATTTACAATAAGTCAGTAGCTTGTTCCATTGTTCCGGAGAATGGAGTTTTAGTCATCTTGCCCAAAAGGCACGGTTCGCAAGCATCAAATGATTCATAACCAAGTGTTTCCGAAAATCCATCCTTATGGAGTTTCTTCATGCGCTTTACACCGATATGACCCAAACGGCAGTGCCACAAATAAGTTGCACTATCATTATTAACTTTGCATCTTTTGGCATCAATATTATGAATATGTGTATCACTATGATCGAGATCCAACAAACTATTTTCATTGGGTGTATAACCATCGAAGGTCTTATTCATGTAAACAAAATAACAATTATTCTCTAACTTTAAATGAATAACCGTATCGTGATAAACACGATCAAATCATGTTCATGCTCAACGCAAATGCCAAATAACATTTATTTAGGTTTAACACTAATCCCAAAAGTATAGGGAGTGTGCGATGATGATCATATCAATCTTGGAACTACTTCCAACACTCATCGTCACTTCCCCTTCAACGAGTCTCTGTTTATTCTGTAACTCCTGTTTCGAGTTACTAATCTTAGTAACTGAACAAGTATCAAATACTCAGGGGCTACTATAAACACTAGTAAGGCACACATCAATAACCTGTATATCAAATATACCCTTGTTCACTTTGCCATCCTTCTTATCCACCAAATATTTGGAGTAGTCCCACTTCCAGTGACCATTTCCTTTGCAGTAGAAGCACTCAGTTTCAGGCTTAGGTTCAGCTTTGGGCTTCTTCACGGGAGTGACAACTTGTTTGCCATTCTACTTGAAGTTTCCCTTTCTTTCCCTTTGCCCTTTTCTTGAAACTAGTGGTCTTGTCAGTCATCAACACTTGATGCTCTTTCTTGATTTCTACCTTCGTCAATTTCAACATCGCGAAGAGCTCGGGAATTGTTTTCGTCATCCCTTGCATACTATAGTTCATCACGAAGTTCTAGTAACTTAGTGATGGTGACTAGAGAATTCTGTCAATCACTATCTTATCTGGAAGATTAACTCCCACTTGATTCAAGTGATTGAAGTACCCAGACAATCTGAGCACATGCTTACTAGTTGAGCGATTCTCCTCCATCTTTTAGCTATAGAACTTGTTGGAGACTTCATATCTCTCAACTTGGGTATTTGCTTGAAATATTAACTTCAATTCCTGGAACATCTCATCTTTGAAGTCCCGATTCTAAGCCGTTAAGCATGGTGCACTAAACTATCAAGTAGTCATCATATTGAGCTAGTCAAACGTTCATAACGTCTGCGTCTGCTCCTGCAATAGGTCTGTCACCTAGCGGTGCATTAAGGACATAATTCTTCTGTGCAGCAATGAGGATAAACCTCAGATCACGGATCCAATCCGCATTATTGCTACTAACATCTTTCAACACAATTTTCTCTAGGAACATATCAAAATAAACATATGAAAGCAACAACACAAGCTATTGATCTACAACATAATTTGCAAAATACTACCAGGACTAAGTTCATGATAAATTTAAGTTCAATTAATCATATTACTTAAGAACTCCCACTTAGAAAGACATCTCTCTAATCCTCTAAGTGATTACGTGATCCATATCAACTACACCATGTCCGATCATCACGTGAGATGGAGTAGTTTCAACGGTGAACATCAATATGTTGATCATATCTACTATATGATTCACGCTCGACCTTTCGGTCTCCGTGTTCCGAGGCCATATATGTATATGCTAGGCTCGTCAAGTTTAACCTGAGTATTCCGCGTGTGCAACTGTTTTGCACCCGTTGTATTTGAACGTAGAGCCTATCACACCCGATCATCACGTGGTGTCTCAACACGAAGAACTTTCGCAACGGTGCATACTCAGGGAGAACACTTCTTGATAATTAGTGAGAGATCATCTTAAAATGCTACCGTCAAACAAAACAGAATAAGATGTATAACAGATAAACATCATATGCAATCAAAATATGTGACATGATATGGCCATGATCATCTTGCACCTTTGATCTCCATCTCCAAAGTACTGTCATGATCTCTATCGTTACCGGCACGACACCATGATCTTCATCATCTTGATCTATATCAATGTGTCATCACATGGTCGTCCCGCCAACTATTGCTCTTGCAACTATTGCTATCGCATAGCGATAAAGTAAAGCAATTATTTGGCACTTGCATCTTATGCAACAAAGAGACAACCATAGGGCTTCTGCCAGTTGCCGATAAATTCAACAAAACATGATCATCTCATACAACAACTTATATCTCATCACGTCTTGACCATATCACATCACAACATGCCCTGCAAAAACAAGTTAGACGTCCTCTACTTTGTTGTTGCAAATTTTACGTGGCTGCTACGGGCTGAGCGAGAACCGTTCTTACCTACGTATCAAAACCACAATGATAGTTCGTCGAGTTAGTGCTGTTTTAACCTTCGCAAGGACCGGGCGTAGACACACTCGATTCAGCTAAAGTGAGAGAGACAGACACCCGCCAGCCACCTTTAAGCACAAGTGCTCGTAATGGTGAAACCAGTCTCGTGTAAGCGTACGCGTAATGTCGGTCTGGGCCGCTTCATCTCACAATACCGCAGAACCAAAGTATGACATGTTGGTAAGCAGTATGACTTGTATCGCCCACAACTCACTTGTGTTCTACTCGTGCATATAACATCAACGCATAAAACCTGGCTCTGATACCACTGTTGGGGAACGTAGTAATTTCAAAAATTTCCTATGCACACGCAAGATCATGGTGATGGCATAGCAACAAGAGGGGAGAGTGTTGTCCACGTACCCTCGTAGACCGTAAGCGGAAGCGTTATGACAACACGGTTGATGTAGTCGTACATCTTCACGATGCGACCGATCCAAGTACCGAACGTACGGCACCTCCGAGTTCAGCACATGTTCAGCTCGATGATGATCCCCGGACTCCGATCCACCAAAGTGTCGGGAATGAGTTTCGTCAGCACGACGGCGTGGTGACGATGATGATGCTCTACCGGCGCAGGGCTTCACCTAAACTCCGCGACGATATGACCGAGGTGGAATATGGTGGAGGGGGGCACCGCACACGGCTAAGGAACGATCCGTAGATCAACTTGTGCTGTTGTGCCTAGAGGTGCCCCCCTGCCCCCATATATAAAGGAGCAAGGGGGGAGGGGGCGGCTGGCCTAAGAGGGGCGCGCCAAGGGGAGTCCTACTCCCACCGGGAGTAGGACTCCCTCCTTCCTTGTTGGAGTAGGAGAAGGGGGAAAGAGGGGGAGAGGAGGAAGGAAAAGGGGGCCGCACCCCTTGTCCAATTCGGACCATAGGGGGGCTGCGCGCCTCCTTCCTTTTGGCCTCTCTCCTCTATTCCCGTATGGCCCAATAAGGCCCATATACTCCCCGGCGAATTCCCGTAACTCTCCGGTACTCCGAAAAATACCCGAATCACTCGGAACCTTTCCGAACTCCGAATATAGTCGTCCAATATATCGATCTTTACGTCTCGACCATTTCGAGACTCCTCGTCATGTCCCCGATCTCATCCGGGACTCTGAACTCCTTCGGTACATCAAAACTCATAAACTCATAATAAAACTGTCATCAAAACCTTAAGCGTGCGGACCCTACGGGTTCGAGAACTATGTAGACATGACCTAGAACTATTCTTGATCAATAACCAATAGCGGAACCTGGATGCTCATATTGGCTCCTACATATTCTACGAAGATCTTTATCGGTCAAACCGCACAACAACATACGTTGTTCCCTTTGTCATCGCTATGTTACTTGCCCGAGATTCGATCGTCGGTATCCAATACCTAGTTCAATCTCGTTACCGGCAAGTCTCTTTACTCGTTACGTAATGCATCATCCCGCAACTAACTCATTAGTCACATTGCTTGCAAGGCTTATAGTGATGTGCATTACCGAGAGGGCCCAGAGATACCTCTCCGACAATCGGAGTGACAAAACCTAATCTTGAAATACGCCAACCTAACATGTACCTTTGGAGACACCTGTAGTACTCCTTTATAATCACCCAATTATGTTGTGATGTTTGGTAGCACCCAAAGTGTTCCTCCGGTAAACGGGAGTTGCATAATCTCATAGTTACAGGAACATGTATAAGTCATGAAGAAAGCAATAGCAACATACTAAACGATCAAGTGCTAGGCTAACGGAATGGGTCATGTCAATCACATCATTCTCCTAATGATGTGATCCCATTAATCAAATGACAACACATGTCTATGGTTAGGAAACATAACCATCTTTGATTAATGAGCTAGTCAAGTAGAGGCATACTAGTGACTATATGTTTGTCTATGTATTCACACATGTATCATGTTTCCAGTTAATACAATTCTAGCATGAATAATAAACATTTATCATGAAATAAGGAAATAAATAATAACTTTATTATTGCCTCTAGGGCATATTTCCTTCAGCAGTAACAGCAAGTAGCAGATACAACAGTAATAAACAGCAGCAGAGAGCAGCGGCACAAGTAGTTCAGCGTAGCAGGCAGCGGCAAAAAGTAGCAGTTAGTAGGCGCAACGCACGACGACGGGAGTGGCGGGGTGCGACCAGGGGACGGCCGGTGCGCGGCCTGTCGCGACCAGGGTGCGCATACCAGGCGCCGTGGCGCGAGGCTGCTCGGACCGCGGCCAACGGCCGAAGTTTTGGCGACACGGGCGTGGCCGAGCGCGAGGCTGCGGCGCAGCCAATGCCGAGGAGCAGCAACGGGGCAAGCACGCAGAGCAGGGGGCGCGATCCCGGGAATATGCACATGCGCGAGGGCGCAGACTAGGGCGGCCAGGGACGCGGGGGAAGGCACGACCACGACGAGCTCGTAGCCATGGCGGACGACGGTTTCGGCCACGGACTGGAGTGGTGGTGAGGGCGATAGTGGCGGGCGTGCCACGGCTCTAATGGCGATGGGGGCTTCGGGCACGGGATACACGGAGGAAAACGGAGGGGAATCGACCACAAGCTCACCAGAGGAGCACATGGAGGCTCGGTGTTTGCTTAGGAGCAGTAGAGCGACGACAATCGTCGGAGAAGCTCGTCAGAGTCGAAGGTGAAGAAGAGGTCGCAGTGCTCGCTGCAGGGGGGTCCCTACATGATCCAGTGGGCGAGGAGGATGGAGCAGTCGACGGCGGTGCCCTCAGACTCGGTCTTATGGCGCGGGGATGATGGTGGCCGCGGGATCGACGAAGGCGCCGACGATGGAGGCGTCGGGTAGATGTGGGGGGAGTGCAGGAGTGGGGAAAATATCTGGTGGGGGGAGCTGACGAAGCTGAGGGGACTCTACCTTATCCCCTCGGCGCGGCAGCGATACGGGGGCGGCGAGGACAGCGGGCGCGCCTCGGTCGGCTTCCCCTGTAGCAAGGTGGAAGGCGACCGAGGGGGAGTTGGGTCGGGCTGGCTCAGTGAGATGGGCCAAGGCCCGGGGGGTCAGGGGGGGCCTTTCTTTCTCTTTTGCTTTGGTTTATTTTCTTTAATTTATTTACAGTATTTTTTAATAGCAATTAGTTTCATAAAATATAGGGACAATACCTAAATTGGTCTTACTAATTATACCAATGTCACAATTAGTTTGAGGTCCGAATAACATAGTTTAGTATTTTTATAATTTAAAAAGCATTTAATATTTCGTTTTATCCAATGTTATATTCACAAAAGGGCATTTAAATATTTTACAGAAGTGTTGGGTCACCACCATAATTAGTTATGGAGTATTTGCCACATTTGAACATTTTATTTTAGACATTTGAAAACTTTTGAGTTTGGCTTGATTTTGAATTTGAAATTTGAACCGGTTTCGAACCAACGCGAGTTTATCAACAGTAACCGTGGTGACATGGCCTCATTAGAAGAGGGTTACTGCAGCTTAATTATCCGGGTGTCACAATTCTCCTCCACTACAAGAAATCTCGTCCCGAGATTTAATGGCTGGAGTAAGGGGAAAGGACTCAGGAAGGATGGAGCTCAACACAAGATAGGTACCTGGGGGCTATCTCGCTAACATGGTATAGAGGCATCTCCCGAGTTGAAATTCAAGAAGTCATCGAGAGCAAGGTAAGGAGGAGCAATAAGAAGCTTCAAGCGAGTAGGCAACCATGCGTTACCTGAAATAGAGGGTGAAAGGGGTTCAGAGCAATGGGAATAAGTATTGCGTCTGATAGCAGAATAGATCACCAGGAAGGTGGCTCGTGATTTACATACAAAGCCAAGTGCAAAGAATATTTTGGAGTCAAGGTTTTACAGGAGAGTCAGGTTTCGATCTTGTGGAACTGTGGGTTATGGGCCCACCATGTGGGTTAAAAGCAAGAAGGGTGCTAACATTTTGTATGGTCATGATAGCTAGGCAGGTTAGAGGACAACCTGTCAGTTATGTTGGCAACAATTTTGGTACCAAGGGCGAGGAACAAAGAGAACCATTTTCCTGCTCGTTAAGACGAGGCGGGCCAATAGGCAAAGTTCTCGTCCATCGGTGGCTACCGGAATGTCATCGACAATAGTAACAAGGTCTTACTGACAGAGTTTGTACACTTAGGGGTATACATAAGCAGGGATTTATCACTGCTCAAATATGTTAGGTTACAAGAAAGGTTAATCAGAACAGTGGAGAGAAAAGTGTAGACTCGAATCAGTTATCGGTGTTCTCGAGTGTCTAGCAACTCAAAACCCATGGAAAATTTGAATTGGCGAGAAATAATAGTTGATGAAGTACTCATAAGAAGTTATGTAGTTCCGTGATATTCTCGAGATACCAGAGGGTAATACTCGAAGGTAGTTCAAAGTAGAGGTTGGACAGGTGAAACGATCTAAAGAAGACAAGTACTTTAACTTGTCCGAGAAATGGAATCAAAGGAGAACAATCATGGTCGAAACCATAGTTGCAAAGAACTAAATATAGATACCAGATGAATTTATCATAAGAGGATTATTATTATAACAAGAAGCTTCCATGATAGGATGTACATCGTGTCCATGGGCATGAACCCAAAGTTCAAGGTCGACTCCCACTTCTTCAATGCATAACCTTTCATTCACTTCTTGCTTTCGGTGAAGTTGTAGTGTTGATATTTTATCTGGCAACACATCAGAAGAGTAAGACTCATGAAGACTCTCGGGTTCAAAAAGATTAGGGAGGCGTAGGTTCAACCCATAGGGGCATCTTAGGAACCTATACCAGAAACTTCACGAGTAAATAACTCAAGCCCAGAAGCAGAGTATGGTTGACAAGAGCGAGGGATACCATTTACCAAAGGCATTTTGTATCCGAGGAAAAGATCACAAGGTTACTGAATATGAAGGACGTTGTCGGATAAAATCCAGGATCTGGTGGTCCACAAGGGATCTGATGTGAGTATCGGTACTCACCCAGAAGAAGATAGAATGCAAGGATATCAGAATATAGAAACAACTAACTAATTCAAAGCTTAACTGTAAAGGAATTATGATTTCCAAGACGGTGGATCAAAAGCAGAGGCTCTGATCAAAGACAAATAAGTTGAATAGACATAGATCGACAATCAAACAAGGTTTGATTTGTCGAACACCAGCTCATGTCCAGAGTGACGTCTGAGCCAAGGGAAGAATTCTAATTAGGACTGATGATCGTTAGCATTCACAAACTTAGCGAATCAAATGCTTGAAATTACGATGACAAAGGATGCTAATGAGTATTGCTAGACATATGGAAGTAACCATAATGCAAGCAGATAAGGAGGAACAAGAGTAATAGGCCACTGAGCATTTTCGGAAGATCAAATAGTTTTTTTGGGCATCTTCTAATAACAAGAGCAATTGGGAATGAAGGTATGAACGGAAATGTAGGAAGTTACCCATAAGAATTTATCGGTGGTAGGGATCGCAACGGCAAAGGGCACAAGGGTCTCGAGAAAACATCGGAGAGTATCTTCAGAATCTTCTGGTGAAGCGGGCCACTACAAGAAATATGTCAACTCGTGACCACCACTATTGGTCACTGAAGGGTCATGGTTTTTCATTTGCGACCTTTTTGTGACCAAAAACAGAAGGTCAAAAGCTGAGGGTCGTAAACTGACTATAGCGACCTTCTCTGTTAGAAGGTCGTAGACGTTTACGACCAAAATATGCCTACTGTGGCGTTTTGGTCACTAGCAACCTCCCCAGGCCACGTAGGCATCCAGCGTGGCAAGCTGATGTGGCACAAGATTCAGCCCGGTCCAATTCGGTTTTCTACATGGGCCGAGCCCAACAATTCGGCCTATTCGTGTTTTTTTCTCATATTAATTTTGATTAGGTAGATGGGCCAAGCCCAACATTTCAGCCTCGTTATTTTTGGGCCTAGGCCTTTTTATTTTCTTGGCCTTCACCTTTTCATAATTGATTTTTAAGCGATTTTTGTTCATTTTTTCTGAATTGTTTGATTTGTGGCCTTTTTAGGGCCCAAATAGTATTTGCTTCATTTCTGATGTATCAGCAATTAAGGATCAGCACCTCAAAAAAACAATAAATGATCAATATTTCCAATATTTCAACCACACAAATTTTCACAAATGACGTCCAAAACGAGTATATTATATATATTACAATCATGCGGTACTCCACATTATCCAGGAATTTAGAACACCCAGGAACATCCAGGAATATCTATGAAGTAAACAAACACCCAGGAACACCCAGGAACATCTATGAAGTAAACACCCAGGAACATAAAACTAGCTACAAAGATGAAGTGTTCCCGTCTTCGAACTTCTTCAACCCAGAGCTCCTGTAGAAGAGAGGAAATTATCATTATCATGGCTGTCAATGAAAGCAATATCTTCCAACAAAGAACAACTAGGAAAAGAATAGTGAACAGAATAATAAACAGATACACAAGCATGAGGGCATGGATAACAGTAGAAACACTAACGTAAGCAGCAAATTTAATATCAATCATTAGTATACTGTTGCTGAGGCATTAGTATAATGAACAGAAAAATAAATAGATCTTGAAGCATTAGTATACTGCTGCTGAGGCCAGAACCAAACAAATGCAATGGCAACACTAACGTAAGCAGGAAAGCAGCAAAGTAGATCTGCCCACTATCCGCCTAAGCAAACACAGAAGTGCAATGCTTGAGATACATGTATGCACCAAGAAAAACCGGCAATGTGAACAATAACTCTGGGAGTAAAAAGAACATAAATAATACAACAATCTCTGAACACCTAGGTAGTAACACGAATGGTTGCTTGATGTTCATAGTAACTAGAATAGTTACAAACATGGGACAGTGTGCATGCATGAGCCATGGCGGCAGCAGCAGTGATTATGGGTGTTGAAGGGAAGGCAGAGTGGGCAGCAGCAGTGATTACCAGGAAGTTGTGGTAGACGAACGCACTGGGCTCCCACGAGATGACCTCCATCCACTATGCACTGCGCTTTCCCAGCCCCTCGCTGCACCCACCCACGAGAATATGGTATGCAAGATGCCTGCAACACATTCATACATGACAATCATTAGGAACACAGTAAAGAGAACTACACTAAAAAGAAAAGCAGACATGTTTGTTATAACTGGTCCGTTTGAAGACTAATGGTAGAAAGGAATGCAAGGAATTGCTTCAGTTTTTCTTTTCGCACAAGTGCAAATGTCAACATGAAACAAGGAGCTCAAGGAATCAATCCCCAACACATCAGTACAACAGTTGCAACTAATCAGACCACATCATAAATAACGGGCCACGATATACTAGTAAATTGAACTACTACTGCTATTGCTCAGTACATCAGTATCAAAGAGTGGATTTCGGCCACCATATATACATGTACTAATAAACTACTGTACTAGTAAAAGAGGGAACACAAAAGGCAAAAATTGGAATAGCAGAGCAGAAGCATGGAAGAGGGACAATTGATCTCTTGGCTAACAGCTAACAGCTAAAATCCTCTAGGCTATGAACTTCAACCAGGACAGTTAATCTCTTGGCTAATAGCTAACAACAAAGAAGTGCCCATACAGCCAATTTACTGCCCTATAACGATTATAAGAACTAGAAATAAAGGATATATCATAGTACTGAACAGTTGAGCAGTTGCAGATCCATCTAATCATGTGGAAAGTCAGTGAGCAGTTGCAGATCCACCATTGCCACCATCTAGTCACGAGGATTGGAGTCCTCCCCAGTCTTGACACTGGGCTTTTGCTTCCCTGTGACCTACAGATAGGTCACCAACATAAACCATTTGAAATGATTAAACAAGTGCACTGGAAGCAGTTTAGATCAGCATACAAACATAACACTACATCTCTGTTTCTAAACTAGAGAGGCAAGAGAAGAACTATAACAGATGTAGTTCTCTGCCTCAACATGCTATAATAATATTATCTCTGTTGATCCATGTCCATCTGGGTTAATATGAAATGTAAAAAAATTGAATGAGCCAACTTGGTACATCATTACAAATGATTACTTGCTAAGAGAAACAAGTCAGAAAACAAAGCTGCATATAACCACCTAAATATTATGGTCAAGTACTAATTATCAAACTGGCATATCCACTTGTCTGCTACTCCCTATGTAATCAAATGCAAGACATTTTAGGTCACTTCACAGATTTAGTAGTTTGTAAGTAGAAGAATAGAAATTTGAAGAAAAAAATGGTGGAGCCACACTGAGATCACGGCACATAACAGGTGTTCAAATCAATGGAAAGCAAATGTATTTTGGAGATGGTACCATCCCTCTCTCAGAATAATCAGAGCCCAAAATTCCACATGCTGATCGATTAATATGCCAAACAGGGGGATCGGCTGAGGGGCTCACCGCGGTGCGGATGACGAGCTCGGGGAGGCCGGAGACGTCGGAGCAGCGAGGGCAACGCAGATCGACGGGGGAAGGCGCGCGGCGGCCGACGGGGAAGAAGCTCGGATCTGGCGATGTGGGGGCGCCCAGCTTCAACTGGTGGTCGTAGTCGATGCAGAGGGGAGCTGTGGAGCTCGTGGACACCTTCCCATGTCGCGGATCCGGCGTGTGGTGGGTGAGGAGGTGCGGATCGATGAGATCCACCAATCATCATCACCCTTCTCGAGGTTCTTGACGCTTGGGTGATGCGGATGCAGTGCTGCGCCTCCTGCGGGCCCTCGAAGCCGGCCTTTCCGGCCTTCATCGGCCACGGGCCCTTGGAGGGGAGGGAACCTCTAGCCAGGGAGGGGAGGGGAGGGCAGGGGAGGTGGCGCCGGCGGCGGAGTGGATGCGGTCGCCAGCAGGAGGAGGTGGCCGTGGAGGAGGTCGTCGCCGCGGTCGAATGGATCTAGGATGTAGGGAGAGGGGAGAAGGAGAGGGTAGGGGCGC